>NC_142496.1:21148660-21363660 GCF_965113065.1 Corylus avellana
TATTTGGTAACACATTCACATTTTGTATTTACAGTCGACAGGTTATGTCGCTTCTGAATGTTGCGACATAATCCTGAATACATTACAGTCAGTGGGGGTTTAGCATATTTATGATAAATTAAATTCATGAGGGATCTGAGATGTTTAATCCAATGTGACCGAATAAGTTTGAGGCATAACGAGACCTTGTTTTGTTTTTAGGGATGTTGCTATGTTAGTCTCTAACAAAGACTTAGTGTAATGCTCTTGATATTTCTACAGGTGTGCTCGACGGTCACACGACCTATTTGCAAGTATGAATGATGTCAGAGATTGGTAAGAGAGACGTATCAATATGAAAGATGTATGGTTAGCCCATACTCACTGTGTGTATGTGGGAGATGCTAGTAATTAGATCTTAATATACCCACAGTGGAATTGGTCCATATAAAATCAAGAGTTGTATCTCTTGGAATTCCATAACCAAGAGTTGTGTCTCTTGGTTGGTTATAAATACCCATGGGATGGAAGTTAAAACTATAGATTTATTCATTCATTTCAGAATCAGAAATTCTGAATCTTTCTCAATTCTCTCTTCTATTCTCCATCAAAGAGCATTTAGGTTGTGGGCATATGTGTTTTGTTCTTGTAATAAAATACCACCGTTGAGTTTTTTCAAATCTGTACGTGAGAGACATCATTGTACATTGTAGAATACTTACCAAAGATCCTTATTTGTGAGTTCTAGAAGAAAGGTACACACATAGAACTCTATATTTTTATGTTTATGTTTTACTCAACAAGTACCCATAGGTCCACTCCCCTCTCACCCTACCCAGTGGTAACTCGCACAAAGACAGGACACCTCAAGCCAAAAACATTTCTTGACTACACAGCTCTTTACTCCACCAATCACCCTCTCTTAGCCTTGTCCAGTGTTATACAATTTATAGAACCGAGCTGTTACACACAAGCAGTAGTGTCCCCTGAATGGAGAGATGCTACGGGACATGAGTTTGATGCCTTTCTTGCTAATGGCACTTGGTCTTTATGTCCACAACCTCTACATCAGAATATTGTTCGCAATAAATGGGTCTACAAGGTAAAATGTAAACAAGATGGTTCCATAGAGAGATTCAAAGCACGGCTTGTTGCAAAGGGTTTTGATCAAAGGAGTGGGGTTGATTTTATAGAGACATTCAGCCCTGTCATCAAGCCTTCTACCATACACGTGGTTTTAACCTTAGCTGTTCACTTTGATTGGTGCATCTGTCAGTTAGATGTTTCAAATGCATTCCTATATGGTCATCTCACGGAGAATGTTTTTATGGAACAACCCCGTGGCTTTGTGGATGCCTCTCATCATGATTTTGTTTGTCATTTACATAAGGCTATCTATGATCTTAAACAAGCACCTCGGGCCTGGTTTAATCGTCTCTCTCAAGCTTTGTTTGATATTGGATTTTACTCTTCTGCAGTGGATACATCTCTTTTCATTTATCACTCTACTAATGCAACCTTATATGTATTAGTATATGTGGATGACATTTTGATTACAGGGACCAATACAGCTGCCATCTTCTCTATCATCAATTAGTTGCAAAATGTTTTTGCTATGAAAGATCTAGGCAATCTTGGCTACTTCCTAGGGATGCAAGCCACTCGTGATTCTACTAGGTTACATATCCGGCAGTCCAAATACATCATGGACTTATTGCACAAGTCAAAAATGATGGGTGCTAAGCCATATGCTGCACCTACTATTTTTGGTTCTAAACTCTCGGCAACAAATGGTGATCCACTCCTTGAGGCTGACGCCGCCATCTATCGCCAAGTCATTGGTGCCTTACAATACTGCACTATCACTATACCAGATCTCTTACCCAGTAAATCAACTATGTCAATTCATGCACTCACCAACCACTGTTCACTAGGTGGCAGCTAAGAGGGTTTTACGCTATCTTAAAGGAAGTGTGGATCATGGTTTGTATTTCCAAAAGGGTTCTCTTTGCTTAGAGGTATTCTGTGACTCGGATTGGGCTGGTGATCCCGAAAGTTGTCGTTCTACTACAGGCTTTGGTATTTTTCTTGGTCCTTGTCTAGTGTCTTGGTGTGCCAAGAAACAATCAGTGGTTGCTTGTTCCAGTTCCAGAGGCTGAGTATCGTGCTATGGTGATTGCCACTGCTGAGGTCTATTGGCTCCGAATGTTGCTCAAGGATCTTCGTATTTCACTTCCAGCTCCTCCTACATTGTGGTGTGACAACATAGGCGCTTTTGCTCTCGCATCTAATTCGGTCTATCAAGGTCGTATGAAGCATATCTAAATCGATTATCACTTCACTTGTGAAAAGGTAGTAAACAAGGATATTCTTGTTTAGTATCTCTCCACACATCATCAACTAGCCGATGTCTTCACCAAAGGTCTCACATCAGCTCGATTTTGCATGCTGCGTGACAAGCTAACGGTGATTGCACCTCTCCTAAGCTTGAGGGGGGCTGTTAAAGATAAAGATCAGAGTCATGTACAAGATAAACCACAAGAGGAATCTAGATATAGAAGGAGATAATATTTATCTCATAAGAGTTTACATTGTATTATAATTCTTAGACTAGTTCATATCTGTTAGCTAGATTAGATATAGTTTAAATATTATATTATCTACTCCTAGAGTTAGAGACGTAGTCATTGTATAGATACCAAGATAATTACAAACTCTATACTCTATAAATAATATACGTATGATGTGCTGCTAGGTATTGAAAACCTAAGCACTTTCACATATATTTACAAGTGAGACAGAGCTACTTCAGTGGAGTCTTTTGGTCGGACAGAGTTAGTTGTTGTGGTCGGAAAATTGAAGCATTTGACTGCTTATTAATAAACATCAATTGCTTCATCTGTTTGCAATTGAGTTTGCTTTGGAAGGAAGAAAGGATGGTATTCTTTTCTTTTCTTTTCTCTCAGTTTTTATTCTTATGCAATGTTCATCATGAAGGAAAAGACTATGTAAGTCTGTAAGATAACGATATTCAAATTGAAGGAAGTATAGTACTACAAATGGTAGATGCACTTTAATCAAATTGATAACATTCTTTATGGTAGAAGGGTGTTCAATCCAAACATGGATTTAATTTCCTTATAATCAAAGAAATATGAACATAATTTAGATAAACATAGTCATAACAAATAGATAATCTTAAAAAACATGACATCACATGTTTTCACCCTTTTTTTTTTTTTGCTTACCCTTTACTGTTCTTCTGAAATTAATTCCTTCACTTTTTAAAAGTTCGGGATTTTTTTCCTTTCATTTCAGTTTTCTCTCTTTGTGCCCTCACTTATTCATTTTTTTTTTCACTGTCTAAGCCTCTCATGTGTGGTTCCCAGCGAATATGTGTTATTATGATTATGTTCAGGTAAAATAATTACAGTTGATCACTCTGCATGCCTATTCTGAATTTTTTTGATTCAATGTCTTTTTTCCTTTCAAATTAATTCTTTTCTTCACAACTAAGGTGTTAGAAGAAGGGGAATATTAAATAATAATATGGAGGCATTCATGGTTTGAAGTATCAGCTGCTTTGCATTCTTGTCAATGAGTAGTACAATAGATGCTTTACTAAGCAATACTTTTCTCAACTTTATAAAAAGCATTTGTATTTTTATATGCATTGATTCTTCCAAGCTAATGCAAAGCAAAACCCTTGCTTATCCGATATATTGCTCCTATTGTTTCAGATAGATGCTTTACTACCTTATCCTTATAGAACCATCTATATTTATTATTACTTTATTCTTCCTACCTAAAGCAAAACCCTTGCCTAGGTGCACGATTCCTTGCTCTAATTCCGCCTTGTTAAAATATTAATTAAATGATTAAACTAATTATTTATTTATAAATTTAAGTTTTATGGAAAAATGGGTGATTTATAGAATTGCGTTCGAAAATAGAGCTTTTAAAGTCAAAAATAGTTTTTTTTTTTTTTTAAAAAAAAGCTTCATTTTTATAGCATGTTTGGAATTGCGTTAGGGTGGTAAAAAGTACTTTTAATGCATAGAAAGTTATGTGCAATGCTATGGGTACCAAAATTTTTACAAGATGCTTACTAAACTGATGTGTATGAAGAAATTCATAATCAAATGGAAAAATAAAATAATAGCGGAATTTAAATAAAAGAGACACAAAGATTTTAACTTGGTTCGGTCAACGACCTACATCCATAGATAAAGCCCAAAGGGCTACATTAAGCTCTTATTTAATGATTTGTTTACAATCCATAATGCTCTATTTATAGATTTCACACATAAATGTAATTTTAATCAAATCCCCTAATTTAGGGTGATCAAATCATAATCAAATCCCCTAAATTAGGCTAATCTAATCTTCATCAATCATAATCAAATCTCTAACTTTAGAGTCATTCAAATATACTCTAACATCCTCCCTCAAACTCAAGGTAGAAAATCCTGAAACCTTGAGTTTGACTTTTTTTCTTTTTTTTTTTGGAGATAACAAAACAATACAAAAAAGGGTCATCTATGAGCCAAAAAAGAGAGCCAACTTTGGGCTAAAATGAGAGCGAACTATGGGCTGAAGAGGGCCTAGGTTTTAAACAATACCATAGAGCTAAATAAAAAGATAGCCAACTTTGGGCTGAAGAAAGAGCCAACTATGGGCTGAAATAGTCTAGGTTTTAAACAATACCACAAAGCCGAGCAAAAATAGGCCAACTATAGGCCAATGGATGGACAACTTTGCCTCTTTTGATTTTTGATTTTTGATTTTTTTATGGGCAGCTTGGCCTCTTTTGAATTTTGATGGGCAACTTGGCCTCTTTTCATTTTTTTTTCTTCAACCGAGATTCTTTTCATTTCATTTTTTTTTCTCGGTTTTTTTTTTTTTTTTTTTTTTTTTTTTTTTTCAAGAATATCCTGTTCACAGATTACATAAACAGGGATAAGGAATACCTTAATCCCGTAACCAAACAGAACTAGGTTAAAAACCTAAACCAAGATAACATATTCCTAAAACTAGAATAAGAGAATCTACAAACTCGAATAAGGTTAAATGAAACTTGTAGCCAAACACACGTCTTCTTCTACAAAATCTTCTCAGCACACACCAACACCTCTAGCGATGGGCTTTGGACAACCAATGGAGGAAGCTGCAGATCGAAGACACGAACAATGCTTAGAGCGATGGAAGTCGGCGCTTGGAAGGCTGCAGATGGAATGAGGACGGCAACAGAGAAATCCAACCCGGCTGGACTCGACATTGGTGGATCGCCGGTGAAGAAATCCATTGAAACAGGAGGTTGAGGCTGAGAGAAACACTGCCAGCGCGGGCGCTGGGATGAGATCGGATGTTCTAAACGGCGCGGAGGTTCACGGTGATGGATATGTTCGTGAGATGAGGTGGACAGTGGCTGGATGGTGCAGGTTCGACCTTGCGGAGAATGACGTTGCTGAATACGCTGAATTTTTTATTTCACAAGAAGCAAGAAGCAAAAAGAAATTGAAGAAAAAAAAAGAAAAGAAATACATAGGACCATTGGATCGTATAATGGCATTAGACTATCGCTATGATACCATGAAGAAATTCATAATCAAATGAAAAAAATAAAATAATAGCGGAATTTAAATAAAAGAGACACAAAGATTTTAACGGATAAAGCCCAAAGGGCTACATTAAGCTCTTATTTTTAATGATTTGTTTACAATACAGAATGCTCTATTTATAGATTTTATACATAAATGTAATCTTAATCAAATCCCCTAATTTAGGGTGATCAAATCATAATCAAATTAGTCCTTCCTAAGGTTTCTCTCGTGAAACCCTTAGCGGTAAGGGGAAGTCTTCGGCCGGTGTACCGGACGTGGAGAGCTAGGCAGAAAGAGAATGGCAAATGATCTGGAAGATTTGTGTGGCCGAATATCACTCACAGGAGGAGAGAAGGAAGGCATCACAATCACTGAAGGAGAAATAGCGGACGGGCGTGAGCGTGGGGAAAGGTGCTTAATCGGGAAGATTGGTGGGGAAAGGAAAGTAAACAAAGAAGCTTTCCAAACTGTCTTATCCAGAATCTGGAGAATCGTAGGGAGTGTTGTGTTCAAGGAGGTGCAGGATAATGTATGGATCTTTGAATTCTCTGAAGTGGATGATAAGCGACGGATTATGGAAGGAAGGCCTTGGTCTTTTGACAGACAAATATTGATCCTTAACAATCTGGAGGGCAGTCTACCACCTTCACAGATTCAGTTCACTCATTCTCCTTTTTGGGTCCAAGTTCATGATATGCCTCTTCTATGTATGACGAAGGGTATAGGGTGGTGCTTGACCTGCGTGAACCTCTCGAACGTGGACGTGCTCTGATTTTGAACGGGATCTCTCATTGGGTCACGTTCAAATATGAAAACTACCGATGCTATGTTTTGATTGCGGCAGGTTCCTTCATGGTGCAAAAGGATGTCCCATCACTCTCGACTTCTGGAGGAATAATGACAAAGGGGTCAAAGATTGGGGAGTCTGGCTTCGAGCAGATTCAGGCAGGTGCCAAAACAACGTCGACAAGCACACCAAGGAGGAAACGGAGGGGTGGTGGAAGTCGTCGGAGGATGACGACAAGAGGGGACATGAGAAAGAGCTCAGTAAAGAAACTAGCGGAACTCTAGGAAAACCTAACCAGGTGGACCAATCGCGAAAATCTGCTAGTAACGGACATTCGGGCACTTACCTTTCTGAGGGTCAGGGCGCTTCCACCAAAATAGCAGCTGTTAACAAAGGAGATATCTTTCCATTTGCAGATGTGGACGTTTTGGAGTCTAATGAGTATATTCCTTCTGGAAGGGTGGATGCTGACACGAATATGGAAGGTGCTACATCTCACGTGCATGGAAAGTCTAAGCAAGGAAAGACTCCAGCTCTTGAGGAGCATGTCAGTAACAAGCAGGGGGAATTAAATGACATGTTCGAGAATATCCCAGGTGGGCCCTTCTCCATTGGGCCCAAATCACGTATGGGGACTGAAGCTGACGTAAATAGGGCCCCACTGAAGCCCGTAAAGACAACCTGCATGGATTATGCCCTTAGTTCTATGGGTGAGGTACAGGAAGGCTCATGCCCAACTAATATCCCCATTCGGAATTTGAAGAAATGGAAACGAGCAACTCGGAATAAGCCTCCTGAGGATGGTGCGCTTAATCATGAGGACCCGCATTCTAGAAAGAGGAAGGGTAACATCGAAAAGGGACAGTACGATATAGACGGCAGGCAGGGAAAGAAGCAGAGACAAGCAGAGGAGTCTTTCAGCTCTGAATACCAAATGGCGAAGGCTGGTACACAGCCTCGCCAGTCCCCATGATTCTCCTCAGTTTGAATTGTCGGGGGCTTGGGAACCCTCGTGCAATTCGGGACCTTTGCCGCTTGGTGAAGGAGAAGAGACCCACCATTTTCTTTCTCATGGAAACAAAATGTAGCAAACACAAGATGGAACGAGTGCGCCTAAGATTGGGCTTTGAAGGCCTTTTTGTTGTTGACCCAGTTGGACGAAGTGGTGGATTAGAGCTTTTATGAAAGGAGAAAGATGAGATTGATATACAAAATTATACTCGTAGGCATATTAACGCCGTGGTTAAGGAAACAGGCAGCACCTTTCATTGGAGACTTACGGGTTTTTACGGGCACCCAAATTGGACAAAACGTCATGAATCATGGTCTCTCCTCAACCATCTCAAATGTTTTGGTCCGCAACCCTGGCTTTGCATTGGAGATTTTAACGAGGTGATTGATCAATCTGAGAAGTATAGAGGGGCTTTGAGACGAGAGGGGCAGATGCTACAGTTCCGCAATGCACTTATGGAGTGTGGTTTGAGTGACATTGGCTTCAAGGGTCCACGCTTTACATGGACAAACTGCCATCACGATGGAAGCTTCATTAAGGCGAGGTTGGATCGAGCTGTTGCCAATGCAGATTGGTGTCGCATGCACCAGACAGCTGAAGTCAGTGTTCCTGCGGCTGTTTCCTCGGATCACAAGCCGCTCATGTTGAATTCTGGTGGTTTAGCACCTGCACGAGTTCGTTTTTAAAAAAGCTTCAAAGTAGAAGCCAGCTGGATGCATGATGATGATTACAACAAAGTTGTGGAGGAGGCGTGGCTGGAAGAAGAGCATGATGACCCAGAGGCAGTCTCGGTGCTACACAAGCTTGCCAGGTGCCAACGTTAGCTCACCAATTGAAGCAACAGGAAATTTCAGGGTGCTGATAAGGAACTTAAAAAGAAAACAAAGCTCCTTGAGGAGCTCCAGAGGCAAGAAGGGATTGAAAGTTGAGAGGATATCAAGAGATTGCAGGGAGAAATCGACTCCATTCTAGAACAAGAAGACATAAAATGGAAGCAAAGAGCGAAGCAGAATTGGTACCAAAACGGAGACCGCAATACGCCTTTTTTCCACGCCTGGGCTGATCACAGACGGAGAATTAATCACATTCGCCAGATTAAGGATGAGGCGGGCACGGAGTTGAAGCACATTGAAGAAATCAGCAATGCTTTCATAGGTTTTTATCAAAACCGTTTTACGGCTGAGTTCATTTCTGGGGTGGACATTTGTTTGGCAGACATGGGGAGGCGTGTCACAGATGCGATGAATGTTGATTTGTTGAAACCTTTTGTGGCTGAAGAGATTGTAGTAGCTCTTGGGCAAATGCATCCACTTAAGTCTCCTGGTCCGGATGGTTTCTCCGCTTGCTTTTATCAACAATCTTGGGACACGGTGAAAAATGAGGTATGTCAATCTGTTCTTGATTTTTTAAATCATGGCATTTTTTATCCTTCTATCAACTCTACTTATATTGCTTTAATCCCTAAAGTTAAAGCTCCTTCCTCCCTGACTGACTATCGCCCCATTAGCCTCTATAATGTGCTCTACAAATTAAGTGCTAAGGTCTTAGCAAATAGGCTTAAGAAGGTGTTGCCCCACATAATCTCCCTTAACCAAAGTGCATTTGTTCCTGGGTGACTTATCACTGACAACATACTGGTGGCTTTTGAGGCTATGCACACCATGGACAAAAAAATGAAAGGTAGAGAGGGGTACATGGCCATGAAACTGGACATGAGTAAGGCTTTTGATAGAGTTGAATGGGACTTTCTGGAGGTAGTTATGCAGAAATTGGGGTTTGAGGCCAGGTGGATTCACTTGCTCATGACGTGTGTCCGTACAGTGACTTATTCCATTCTTATTAATGGGCAGCCTTATGGTAACATCACCCCCTCACGAGGAATTCGCCAAGGGGACCCGCTTTCTCCTTATTTCTTCATCCTATGCGCGGAGGGGCTTAGTTCCCTTCTACATAAGGCTGAAAGCGATGGGAGGATCTCGGGGATTCCAATTGTACGAGGGGGAATGCGGTTGAACCACCTTTTCTTTGCAGATGATAGCCTCCTTTTCTGCATAGCTAATATTCCTGAATGGCTCAATATCCAAGGTATCCTCACAATGTATGAACATGCTTCGGGCCAAAAGATCAATAAAGAAAAGACTTCCATATTCTTTAGCAGCAATACAAAGCCAGAAACAAAAAACCACATTCTCTCAGTGGTTGGGGTGTCCTTGACTACTCACTTTGAGAAATACCTTGGGTTGCCTGTTTTGATTGGAAAATCGAAGGTTGCAGCTTTCTCAGGGTTACAAGGCAAAATCTGGGGTGGATTAAATGGCTGGAAAGAAAACATTTTATCTCAAGCAAGGAAAGAGGTGCTCTTGAAGGCGGTCATCCAATCCATACCCACATATACGATGAGTGTATTTCAACTGCCTAAAGCGGTGTGCAAAGAAATTAATTCTATGATGTCAAATTTCTGGTGGGGGAAAAAAGACAAGGAAGCAAGAATTACGTGGATGAGCTGGGAAAGATTGGGTAGGGCCAAAGAACAAGGCGGAATGGGCTATCATGACTTGGAAATTTTTAATCAGGCTCTACTTGCCAAGCAGGGATGGAGATTATTAAAATTTCCTTACTCTTTGATGGCGAAGGTTTTTCAGCAAAAATATTATCCACATGACTCTTTCCTCAATTCTACGTTGGGTCGCGCTCCCTCCTATGCTTGGCGCAGCATTTGGAATGCTAAGAAATTACTCGATGAAGGTTTGCTATGGAGAGTGGGGGATGGGAGAACTATTAACATTTGGGGGGACTGCTAGATACCATCCCCATCAACTTATGCCATTCAAACACCCAACCGACTCCTGGATACAAGCTCAAAAGTCAGCTCTTTAATAGATGAAAACACAAACTGGTGGAAGCTTTCCCTGATCAAAGAGCTCTTTAGTGCGGAAGAAGCCGCCCTCATCGGGAATATTCCAATTTGTCTAGCAGGGCAGTAGGATACACTGGTATGGCTGGGAACTAAGAATGGGACTTTCACAGTCCGGAGTGCCTACCACATGGCTAGAGCTAGTATGGAGGAGGATAGCGGCAGAGGCTCCAACCCAACCAAATGCAAAAGTTTCTGGAAGGAGGTCTGGAAAATTAAGGTTCCGGCAGTTGTAAGGGTCTTTCTTTGGAAGGCCTGTAACAACATTCTACCAACACAGCTCAATCTTCGGAGGAAAGGTGTTGTGGAGGACTCTTTATGTCCTATTTGCAGGTTGGAAGAGGAATCAGTGGAACATATTGTATGGAACTGCGAATCGGCGCGAGACATGTGGGCTGCTTGCAACAGGAAAATCCAAAAAACTCCTAATATGGAGATGACTTTTCCCAGCATTTTTTCATCACTGATTGAACGACTGGAAGAGGAGGAACTGCAGTTGGTGGCTACTATGGCTAGATGTTTGTGGCTGCAGAGAAACAGTGTAGTTTTTGGTGGTGCCTTCACATCGCCATCCCATGTTATTGAAACTGCAACATCCCAACTTGAAAATTTCCATAAGGCAGAGAGAGGAAGAAGAATGGAGAGCCCACCGCGTGCAGAGCAACCAATCAAGAAATGGGAAAAGCCTCCCCTAGGTATAGTGAAGCTTAACTGGGACGCGGCCATTGACGTTGGGAAGCAGAAAATGGGAGTTGGAATCATAGCACGTGACCATACTGGTAATGTCCTGGCAGTTTTATGTGCATCGAGACCTCTAGTCACATACCCAGCCGTCGTAGAAGCCATAGCCGCATGGAAAGCCACGGATGTCTGCATGATCATGGGATTCTCCAAGGTCATCCTTGAAGGAGACTCACTTGAAGTGGTTAAAGCTTTGTAAGGAGATGATTGGTGTTGGAGCAGATTTGGCTCTCTAATTAATGGTGCAAAGTTTACTCTCAATAGTTTTCAAGGCTGGCATGTTTGCCACACAAAGCGCTTGGCCAATTCTACAGCTCACTTGCTAGCTAAGCACAGACTCACAGTATCGGAAGACCAGCTCTGGCGGGATGATTTCCCTCTTTGTATTCAACATTCTGTTCTCCTTGACAAAGGTCTTCCTTGAGTTTTGAGTAATGGAATACCAATTCAAAAAAAGAAAAAAAAAATCATAATCAAATCCCTAAATTAGGCTAATCTAATCTTCATCAATCATAATCAAATCCTTAACTTTAAAGTCATTCAAATATACTCTAACAGTGTAACTCATTCATTGGAGAGAAACAAAATAATTAATTAAAAGAAATATAACGGGTACCAATGAATGAACTACACATCAGTTTGATAAGACTCTTGATCAAATATTTAGTACCCCTAGCATTTTTCTTTCCCAAAAGCGAGTTTCGATCTTCTTTTTTTTAGTGTAAAAAAGTCTAAAAAATACGTTTGAAATTTTTTACCAAACAAACTAATTTTTGTTTGACACAGGTTTTTAGGTATTAAAAATACATTTTTAAGTTTCCTAACACAATTTTAAGCAGCTCTAACATGGTATCATTGCCAAAGTTTATGAATTCGAACCTTAACTTCACATTTTACCCCTTATTTTAATTAAATATTCTATGTGTTAGGTTTCATTTATAAGTTCCCACAACGATTTAACATGATATGTTGAGAGCCAAAATCATAAATCCAAACTTTGTCTATTGGGCCTCACTTTATTAAAGTGATGATTTAAAGCCTATGAGAAGATGTTCCTCGTACTATGCTTTGATTCATAGTAAAAATTCCCTTTGTTGGAGAACACAAGTGCGGTTATGACCATCCTCTTTGGAATAAATGCAAATATTGCATTATCTTTTTCAAAAATCGTTGGTGCCATTCATGTACATATTCGATTCTTCTAATTGAAAAAGGATCAAATGTCATGCTCAAGGCTGATTTTGTATCTGCCAGATATCAGAGAAAGCAATGAGGAAGTTCGGTCCTCTTTTTTTTTTTTCTTTTTTTTTTTTCTTAAAAAAAAATAAAAAATTATTTTAAAGGTGTGAAATATAATTTTAAAATAAAATGTAAAAATATATTTTTAACGCTTTATTAGATTTGTTGTTTTTTAATGTTTTGCTTAAAAATAACGAAAAATAGTTTATGTAGGCCTTTTGTTTTCTTTTGGTTCTTTTTTGAGTTCAAACTATTGACTGATAGCGAATGAGTTATTAAGTTTATGGAAGAATTGTCATTGATGAAAGAGACAGAAACCAAAGACGTGATTCGACAATTTATACTGCAGATTTATATACTGATTGTGATGATAACATTTATAAGGTGTTGTTTTGTAATGGCCCTACAGGCTATTGGATATGTCATAGACAGTACTAAGGCCGTAGGGTTTTCCATTTGTATCTTTGGTATTGTATGATGGAACATTTTGCTCCATATTGATTTTGCTTCATATTGATTTCGCTTTATCAGGTTTGGGGGTGGCTGAAACCACCCCCAAACCCACTGGGAGTGGTTTCAGCCACCCCCTGGGCTCGAGCTACCCCCATCCGGCCAAGCCACCCCCAAACCAGCCAGATGGGGGTGGCCTGGCCACCACCATGGCCAAAGGGGGTGGCCATCCACCCCGCCAAATGGCCAAGCGGGTGGCAACAACCACCCCCAAATTTTTTAATTTATGTTATTATTTTTTTAAAAATATATATAATTTTTTAATATTTTTAATTCTTTTTTTTCTTTTTAAATTAAAATTAATTATAGGACACGTGATGCAATTTGGTTGGTGTTGACGTAGCGTTTTGTTAAGTTTTGGACGGAATTTTAACGGAGGTACCATCTCTGTCTTTATGAAAACCACAGGTACCTCCTATGATAAAAATGAAAACCTAGGGGGCAAAAAATAAAGAGTTCAAACCTTAATGGGTTTTTAGTATTTAACCGTACTACTTAACATTTCAGCTAACAAAGTAACAACTTTGAAGAAAAACCGAGTTCACCAACCGCCATGGGAGTAGGGAATTTTGGTTCCCTCCTCCTCCCCCTTCCCCCCTACTCCCATTTTTTCTTCCACCTCCTTCCCTTCTCACCTCTTATGATGCTCAAACCACCTCTTTGGAGGCCCTATCTACTTCTTTGGAGACCCTATCAAACGCCCTTGACGTTTTATCCGTGTTCAACAGCTTAGTCGTCTCCTCCTCTACCGTCAACCAGTTCACTTCCTCCTCCAGTCATTCACAACCTCAGATCTTCCCCATTTTTAAAATTTTGAGATTTGATTTTTTCAAAACCATATCTATTCATTTCAAGAAGCCCCAACCATGCACCCGCCACCCCATCAAGCTCCTAGGTCTTGTAGCTACAAGATGCCTCCAACCGCCTTCATCCGGCCACCATGCGCTAGAGCGTGTTCAACATGCGCCGACGCATGAAGACTGCATCTTGGCGTCCATTGCTGGTGCGTGGCTCACACATGTCACCACGGGTTTCTCGTATTCTATTATCTCTAGTGAACTCCTTGCTATGTTGCTAGAATCTCAAGATTGCATTTATGTCTTTTCTATTTCGTTTGTTATTTGCTTTAATTATAGTGCATTTTATTGTGCACAATGTGTAATTAAATGGACCGCTTCTAACCTTGTGTTCGAAAGTATTTTTGACTGGTCTCTCATTATCTCTTTCTTTCGGATAAAAAATGAGAACAACCCCCTTTGTAACATTTTCCATATTTGCTTTTAAAAAAAAAAAAAAAAACTCTGAAATCGGTGTAACTATCATTCTTTTTTCTAAGCCAACGAGAAAAGTTTAGGAAATCTAAGTATTACTTGAATGAACCTAGCTCTCAATTAACCTGATAATAGCAAATGGGCTTCAACTACTCAGCCAAAATACCTATACTAGACTAAAATGAATGGGCTCCAAATCGGAGATGAGCCACTCCTCTTGGTTAACTTTGGGTTAACACCAAATATGCAACTTAAACTTGCATGTAAAAGGAAAAAAAAAATAATGAGAAAGAACAACAAAGGAACAAACCATTCAAGTTCATCCATCATCCATCAACCATCATCCATGCAAGAAAAATAAAGGCAAAAGCCATAATTAGAAACATCGAACTCCATAAGATATATTCTCAATAGACTAATGTTTGCATGTTCCTGACTCATTATTGTCTCCCATGTTCTGACAAATTTTAAGCTGTGAAATTTGATCTGGTTGCCTTTTTCTTGAGAACAATGGCCAAACAAGTGTCTCCTACTAGTTCATCTGTGCCAATTCCTTCACGGTGTTGGCAAGATGTTCCTCTTTCTGAACACTTAAAACCCAATTTGCATTAATGGAAACCCGCTCAATGCTCTGCCTCAAGTTTCTAGCCATCGACGGCTTAGTACGGCTTGCAAAAAACTCCTCTATTTCTCTGGCCTTCTCAAATGAAGTAAACTGGGGGGAGGGATGAAACAAAAAAAACCATAAGCATCAACAATGACTAACTAATTGCATGTGAATTAAAATTCAGGCACAACATTTTATGATACAAAGACAAAAATTGATACTTGTGGAACCAACAACACAAAGAAGGATTTTGTAATAGGTGTTCATTTGTTGATCAATAAAATTCTAATCATTCATCAAACCAAAAAAGAAAAAAGAAAAAAAACAACAGAAGAAGAAAGAGGGAGGGAGAGAGTGAGAGAGACAAACCGGCGAGACAATTGCACTGACAAAACGAGTTATTAGATATCCGGAACCCCAGGTTTTGAAAATATGCTCCCACTTATCCTGTATTTTAATCATATATAAGAAGAAAAAACTAAGGCATTAGATAACAAAAGTGGTTTGTTGCCCATCCCTCGATAGTTTCTTAAAACCAACCCTGTGGGAGATTATAATTATGATGAATACAAGAATAGACTAACAGGGGCTAACTGCCACAGAAAATCAAAAAACAAGTTTCTCTTCCCTTCATGTTATAAATAAAAAGAGAAAATGCACTTTATCCTCTGAAGTTTGATAAATTTTTCAATTTGAACCCTAATATATAGAAATTTGTAATGTACCCTCATAAAATTACAAAATTTTGCAATTCAAACAATCCATTAATTAATTCGGTTTGAGAAGACGAAAAGTTAACCACGTGATTCTAGTCATTCACCTTAAGCATACGATATTCTAGTCGAACTTCATCTTCTTAGGAACTCAGTTATCTGATTTTGATCAGTCATATGATATTTCACAAATACTCGAAGTTCATAGCAACGCTTCCAAAACTTGTCTTCTTGGGAGTCGTGGAAAATGTCTAAGGTCTACATGTTACCTTTGTGTAAAACCCACTTTTTCTCTACCAGATTAACGTACATGCTACAAAATACATGAGAAGCACCATGATGCTAGTTTTTCTTTTTAAGGAAAGAACGTGAGTGCCATGTCCCCTGTATCTAGATAAGTGATCTCGGACCATTTCGCTTAATTGTGCATGAAATGTTTGCTTTTTACATAGCTAAATTGAGTCTTACCTTCAGCCATGTCCAAGCTGTTTCACGTCCTTCTCTACTAACAGCAAGTCCAAGAACAGCATCCTGGCTACGAACCTAGATCAAATGGGAAATAAAGCCAGCATCAGTGGCCCAAGCCAAATCAGACCATAATAAAAATGTTTTGACCTCCACAGTCATAAAATTCAGATACCTCAGAAGACAACAAAAAGTTAAGAGCTTCAAGAATTATCTTGGGATCAGGAGAAGATGCTAATGAACCTACAACCACACAAAGATACATGATTCCAATATACCAAAGATACTCAGATGCTTTGCATCAATTTAAAATAATGATATGTTGTTACTTAGAATGCGTGTTTTCTCCTGGCTCAAATCAGTCTCCCGGTAAACTCTTAGAAGAGATTCATAACCCAGTCTGTTTGAGCTGGTGACTCTTTGCATTACAGCCACATAAGCTGCCTGCAACCACAGTTCTTTATAAATTTCAGTAGGGATTGTATATGGAGAAATGTTAGCAATTGTGCAATGCTTCTTTTACCAACCTTTCTTAAGTCAGGAGGGAGGAGTGGTGTATTTCTGTCATCTAAGAATGCAAGAAAACGCCTATTTGCCTCATTTAGTGTCAGTTCATGTCCAAACACAGCAAGCGCAGTCAAAATCTCTCCTCTCAACATTGCATCTAGATGGTTCTCACCTTGCTTAGGCTCCCATCCGAGCTTTCTGAAAAGAATTCAGATAGAATATATATAAACAAATCGAAGAATGATAAAGAACCACTATCTGCTATTTATTAGCCCTTAGCAGCTCTATTTAGGAAAGAAAAAAATTGACATAATTCAGAATATATATAATTCATAGGAGCATCATAATCACTATTTTCATTATATAAGAAATGACAATCTCGTGCTCTGTAGTTGTATTTTGACTATTTTTCATACCTTCAGTACCTTAAATTGCATAAAAATAATACTTTCCAAATCAAGTAGAATATAATTGACATCAAAGAGATCATTTAGACTCCGTTTACTTCGACGTCAAATGGTTTTTAGAAAATGATTTATGTATTTTACGGTGTTTACTTCGACGTAAAATAGTGGTCAATGGAAAATATTTTCCGTTTAACCGAAAATTCTTCTTTAATTTTCGGAAAATGGTTTACGGTTTTGAAAATCATAAACCATTTTCCGACTATGAGCATCTTATTCTTAAATCGATGGACCTTGCCAAGACCCACCCAAAACCTCGCCGGGACTTGTCCGGGACCCGCCCGGGACTTGCTCGGGACCCTCTCGGGACTTGATCGGGACCTGCCCGGGACTCGCCCCGGACCTGCCCGGGGCTTGCCCGGGACTTAACTGGGACTTGCCCGGGACCTGACCGCAACCCCCCGGTACTTGATCGGGACCTGCCCGGGACATGACCGGGACCCGCCCAGGACATGCCCGAGACTTGACCGGGACCCGCTCGGGACTTGCTCGGGACCCCGACGAAACCTGCCCGAGACTTGACCGGGATCCGCCTAGAACCTAACCGGGACTTGCCCGGGACTTGACTGGGACCCTCCCGGGATTTGACCGGGACCCGCCCGGGACTTGACTTGGACCCGCTCGGGACCTGACCGGGACCCACCCGGGACCCCAGCGGGACTTGCCTGGGGCTTGCCCTGGACCTGACAGGGACTTGCCCGAGACCTGCCGGGGACTTGACCGGGACCCGCCCGAAACTTGCTCGGGAACCCGGCAGGACCCGCCCTGGACTTGATCGAGACCCGCTCGGGACTTGATTGAACCTGCCCGGGACCTAACTGAGACCCGCCGGGACTTGATCGGGACCTCGCTAGGACTCGCTCGAGACTTGACCAGACTTGCCCAAGACCCGCCCGGAACTTGCCCGGTTGAGTCCCGATCAAGTTCCGTCAGGGTCCCGGGCGGATCCCGTCGGGGTCCCGGGCAGGTCCCAGTCAAGTCCCAGGTAGGTCCCGGGCGGGTCCCGGTCAAGTCCCATGCGGGTCCCAGTCAAGTCCCGGGCGGGTCCCGATCAAGTCCCGGTTAGGTTCCGAGCAGGTCCCGGTCAAGTCTCGGGCAGGTCTCGCCAGGGTCCTGGCTAAGTTCCAGCGGAGTCCCGGGCAGGTCTCTGCGGGGTCTCGAACAAGTCCTGTGCAAGTCCGGGTGGGGACCTTATTGGAAAAAATATATATAAAAAAAGATATTAAAAAAAAAATTATTTTCCGTGTGCAAGGTAAACGCCATAAAATGTTTTCAACGGAAAATATTTTTAGGAAAAATGGCTTTCCTGAAAATATTTACGAAGGAAACAATTTTACGTTGAAGTAAACGGAGCCTAAATTGCAAAAGAAAAGTAGATAGACTAGATCCAATGGCTTATAAACAAAGACCAACCTAGGAGTTTCAATTATTTATTTATAAGATTACTTACTCCGCAGAATACTGGAAAAGGCTAATAAAAAACTGTTTAACGTAGTCCAGTAACTCAGGGGTCGCATCGGCTGCAATTGTTGCAACTTTTTGACTCATCTGTGAATAGAGGGACTAGGATTAGGCCTAAGATCATAACTGAAATTAACTTAGACAAGATAAGGATGTGAAAATTACACTAATCAAATTAGATAGCACGATATATTCAGTCTCCTCCCTGTAAGCACCCATCAAGGTAAGCAATGTGCATAAAGACTGCTGGCGAGCCATACAAAGTGCAAATGAATCATCCAGAATTCCTGTTAAAGGAAGACGTTGTTAACTGCTCTTTTTTTGCTGTCAATAGGAAAATGCAAGTATGAATGAGTACTAATATCCCAATTACCAAATCTGTCTGTTGCAGATAAGAATTTGTTCTCTATTGCATATCTAAGTCTGGCTGCCAGGTCCTCATCATATTTCACCCTATAGAAACCAGTCTGATCCACATTAAGTTTTATCCAAGTAAATGTGGCTTCCATTTTATCACCCAGGATTTCCTTGATATCAAGAGTTTCAGACTTTGTTTGCAATAGAAAATCCTTTTGCAAATCATATGCGCCACAACACAATGTTATCGGGATACTCCACTGTCCATCCCCGTGGGAACCACTTGACAAAAATTGTGACTGCCATTATTATATTTATCTCATTAAGTTCTCAAAATATTGTTAAGTGAAATATTACAAAATGAAACAACTAACGATGCAATCGAGTTAACATATGTTAGTTCAAGATAAAATAGGTGGAAAAGATAAGACACAAGAAACCTGTTCGAACTCCAATTTGTTTTCTTTGACTTTGACAGAGACAACGGGGTATCCTTTTTGCTTTGTCCACGAATTCATTAGCCTTTTCACAGGCTCACCAGATCCCTCCTCAAGGACAGCCCATAAATCTTCTGTCTTTGCATTCGAGCAAGCATATTTTTTGATATACGAAGCAAGGGACCTCTGATTGCATAAATGAATTAGAAAAAAAGAAACTAGCAAAAACAGCCAATTAAAAACAAGGAAAAAAAAACAAATTTAGAAATGTTAGAAAAAATATAATTAACTGACTGACAGTTACATCAGAAATATTTCTCAAATGAGGAAGCCATATTGTGTTTCTTAATTTCTTTTCATAATTATCTGTAGAACAACTACTTATCACAATAACTATCAGATCTCAAAGTCCAGCTTTGCACAGACCTTATATTTTCTTACCAAGCCATCCAAAGACAAAAATGAGATACTTTCTCTCTGTCCCCCACAGAATTGATCCCATGTTCGCAAATACTGATGTCATCTTACCTTATGATATGAATTCATAGTGGTGATCTCAATTATTCAAATAAAAAACCATCATATTCAACTCAAATAAGCATTATCAAGTAGAAATACTTTCTACTAATTTCTTATCAAGATGAGTATCACAATTTTTTCTATATATGTAGAATTGATTACTTCATCAAATAATTAATTGCTAGCATCCAACACATTAATCAATATCTCCTAAACCTCTTTCATGAACTATATTTCTATAATTCGACATCACCATCCAACTATTTTATAAGTGAAACCTGTCTAACCTCTTCAGAACACACAAAAATATTGTCTATTTTTTATTTTTTTTTATTTTTTATGTTTGGAAGTATTAGTTTTTGATGGTTTTCTATGACATAAATTTCACGTGAATTTTGTTAATCAACTTCGGACAGCAGCAACAGCTTCCATGACAGTAGCAACTACTTCCACTTCAAAATTCAGCAACAACAGTTTCAAGTTCCAAATCCTCTGCCAAAGATCAAGTTTATTCAAATGAGGGCTCTCAGTCAAAGAACCAGAATGATTCAAGAGCTGAACAACAGCCCCAGTTGTAGCCTTGTAATCTTGTTATCGTTATACCTTTTCAATTTAAAATTTGCCACTAAAACTCCATGATATGTGGAGATTGTTTTGTAAACAGTTCTTTATATATACAGTAATACTCAGCTTGGTATGGTATTGAGCAACCAAACCATTCTTTTCACAAAGGATAGATTTCATACAAATTTGATGCAGAGAAAAAGGAAGTTAAAACCACACACATAGTTTTCTTCAATCATAGGAAAAGTCTCATCTTGTACAAAAAACATTACAAGTAACAAACCTAACAACCAACCTGAAAGCATTCAGCACCGAGATAGCTTTGCAACATCCGAATGACAGATGCACCTTTTCTGTAACTTATTGCATCAAAAATCTCATTGGTCTCGGCAGCATGATTTATCTCCACCTAGAAAAGGTAAACTTAAATTGGGATAAACTCAAACAAGTACTAAGGCTAATTCCTCAAAGAAGATTATAACAGGGAAAAAAACTTAACCCATGAAAAATTACCTCAATGGGATGGGACTCTGCAAGCCCATCCAGCTTAAGACCCTCTGTAAGTTCATCAAGAAACTGAGTCCATATATTCCATTCTGGGAACAAGCTATCAGTTGCTAAATAAGAAACCTGCGCAAATGCCATAATCGGTATATAATTTTAGAATAAAGTGGCGCAATTAGGTACAATAATATATAGACATGTGACCAATGCTACATACCCATGTTGCAAACCCCTCATTCAGCCACAGATGTGTCCACCATTCCATTGTTACAAGATTGCCAAACCACTGGTGTGCCAGTTCATGGGCTACGACAATCACAACCTTTACAGTGGCCAAAAATAATGATTAAACAATTTGTGGGGGATTATTATTAGAACAATAGCTCCTTATAACATTACCCCCACTAAATTATACCAAAAAGAGCAATATTCACAAGTGCACATTACCCTCTGTTTATTGGATGCCGCGGAATGCTGATCATCATAGAGCAATGCTGTTTCACGGTATGTGACTAAACCATAATTCTCCATGGCCCCAAAAGCAAAATCAGGGATTGCAACCATATCCAATTTGGGCAGAGTGTAAGCCACAGCAAAGTAACTGTAGAAGTTATCATGATCAATCCAAATTCCAGATAATGCAGCATAGACACTAAAATAATGCAAATTAAGGAATCACTAGTAACCACAATCCAGTGTCCAATTAGATGTTCTGTTAAGGTAAAGAATCGTAATTATGTGATTAGTGATCAATAATTTGGCGGTGATTGACTGTAAAACTTACTTTTTGTATAATTCAAGTGTCCTGACGGCAACACCCAGAGCAAATTTCCCTTGATTTGCCTTACCAACCTGACAGTATACTCGAACTTTGACCCCTGTATGGAGATGTAGGATTGATTACACTTTCAAGAACAAGGGTCGTATCACCACAAGAAACAATGGGCGTAGAGTATGATTTTACCATCAGATGTACGATCTTCCACATAATCAAACAAACCGACAACAACTGCCACCAAATATGTGGACATTATTGGCGATTCTTGATATGAAACTGTCTTCAGATGCCCATCAACTTTTTCTTCAATAATAGGCATGTTGGAAAGAGCTACTAGTTCAGATGGCACATCCAATGTAATTTTGAATGTAGCCTGCAACTCTCAATGCCAGAAAAAAGAAGGGCCGAATAAGCTTTTGCTTGCATTCATTTGAAAACACAATTACATCTGCATGAGAAGCAGATACTTCCTTTTTTTTTTTGTGGACTTTCTCAAACATGCATTATTAAAGTTCATTTTTTTTCTAGGTTTTCTCAAACATGCATTTAGGAATTAAGAAATGATTTCAGCAAAAGATGAAAAGACGTATAATATCGTAAATCAGCTAAACGAGAGAGAGAGAGAGAGAGGGAGAGGGAGATTGCAAACACCTTGCAAGCAGGTTCATCCCAACACGGAAAGCATCGCCGAGCATCAGCCGATTCAAATTGTGTAACGGCCATGTTCTTCTTCTCACCATCATGCTCATATGTGCTGGAAAGCAAAACAACTACTTCAGTACATAGAAGTAACTGATAAAATTGTCACTTAACAGAAAACACAAGAAATTTAGCTCCATTTAATAGCTGTGGAAAACCAGGTAAAACAAGTTGCAAATGGCGACTTCGAAAATCTTTTATTCCAGGCCCATTGGACTGAAAGCTACGCCATCAAAGTTGTATCACTGATCACACAATATTAACTGAAAATTCTAATTGATTATATCATTCAGCATTGGAAATAAGAATTCAATCATTTTAAGAGTATTTGATTACATCTCAGAAAGGGTAAACTGTGTCTCATCTTTTGCGAAACACAAAAGATTGTTCAAACCTAGCTAGTACTTATGTTGGACTCAAATTTATTCCAAAATTTTCTTTAATTTATTTTAATAAGTGCAAAGTGGCATCTAAGATGTTTAGGCTTTTTCAAAAATTAACGTTTGGATTTCTAGATTCTATACAATAAATAATTGTTAAGAATATTAAAAAAAACATGTAAGAAATGACACTTATAAAGATTTTGTTTTTGGTTTTTTTTTTTTTTTGTGAAAATTCTTATGACGGCCAACCTAAGACCGAGTCCATGACAGTTTGTCTATACTTTGAGGATGTAAGTAAAATTTTTTCTACACTTGTGGACATTAAAAAAAAAAAAAAATTCCAAAAAGAAAAAGATGTAATTTCCTTTTCTTTTTTCTGCTGCCTCTTTAAAGTTTTTATAAGAACATTGTCAGCAGACTCCCTAAAAGGGGAGTCTGTCCCCTATGTATAGGGAGTATGTCTTAAAAATCACAAAAAATGTTCCACAGTAGACTCCCTAAATAAGCCTCAATCATCAGGATTACTACAGTAGAACCCAAAGTATAGAGTTCCTCTATTGCAATCCTTATGATTATTAAAATAAAATAAAAAATAACGTTTCTCTCTCTTCTCTACTCTCTCCTTTCTCCTCTCATATATATATATATATATATATATATATATATATATATATAATTAAAAAAATATTAAAATAAGGAATGATTAAGGAAAGTTATTAGGGTGTATTTTGACATAGAAAAATACAAAATAGTTTAGATTCTTAAATGTAGAAAAAATGATGAAAAAACTACTGAAAATGCTGCAAGTATTGCAGTTTTGTCTTCAGATTGATGTGGATTCCCCCTTCCAGTTAGTTCCAGTGCGGCTTGTTCTGATGCGTCGGGTCAAGATTTTTATTAGGCTGGGCCTTTGGCCCATTTCCATTGTTTTCACCGGCACTATTCATGCTAGATTTGTGTTATCGATAGGGTTTACCTTTATTGTATTTTTTTGTGTGTATTTTGTCTTGCTTATTGTTTTGTTTGTTCTGCAGTTAGTGTAATCTTATCTTACACAAAAACACACACCAAAAAAAGAAAAAAAAAAATTGTGAATTTAAACAACGGTTTCTGTTAATTAAATAAAACTTTACATGTCCTATTATTCTTTCGTTTCATTGGAGAGTACGGTATTGTCAATTAGGCTTTACTTAGCTTTTCTTATCCCACTATGCATAAATGTAGAGAAATGTTATAAACAATCTTACTTCTATATTCTTAAGCACACACATGGTACTAAATTTTGGATGACACAATATTAAATTTTGAATTTAGTGTCACGTAAAGAAATGTGCATTTGAAAATAAATGAATGAGAGTGCATGTAATGTTTCTTTAGCATTGTTAACTAACTGAGACTGGGCAAATTATTCATCACCGCAACAACAAATGCTTATAACTTTTGCACTATGATTCAGCTTTACTGTCGTTTTAGTTGTTATATATATCAGATAATCTTTCTCATCAACTTAAAAATTAATATATATATATTCTACCTTCTGTAGAATCCCTTCATTTTGTCGTTCAAAGTTCCTTCAAACCCGATTTTCAGAACTCCGATACCAATCGGAAGTGTTTTAGCGAACGCCAAAACCAAAATGTCGTCGTTTTCAACCAAATCAATGTTTAAAGGCCTCAACACCTGCCCAAAATTTCACTCATTATTAAGCATCAACGGCAGTGCGTTTGGACGCAGACGAAAACTCAGCCTCGCAGAAAAAGGTGGGGAATTAAGCAAAATGGCTGTGAATGATCAATATATAGTATCCACTTTTTCTTAGTAATTTTGATAAATTCCAGCAACCAAATCAAGTTCAATTAGACAGATAGGGGATACCTTAGAGAAGCCCTGGTTCGTGAACGAAACGGAGCCGTTGGTGATGGAGAGCTCGGCCGCATTGAGGACGATGAACTTGGTGTTGGCGACGATGTCGAGGTCGATGGAGACAAAGCCGGCGAACTTGCAGGCGGAGAGGTCCGGTTTGAGGCGTATGTCGTAGTGTTTCGGGACGGCGAATTTAGGGAGGCGAGGTTGGCCCATGAACTGCTCCATAGCGTTTCTCTGGTACGTGTTGTAAAGATCATGAGATGAGTGAGAGTGATATGCAGAAAGGACTAGAGCTCAGCAATGGGTTATATAAGTGGCTTATCAGTAATGACTTTCAAGAGAATTTTATTTTAATTATTAAGAAAAAAGAAAGAAAGTATTATTCACTTAAAACACATCATATTAGCTCATGGAAAGTTTGTGTAAAAATTTAGTGTGAAAAGTAGCTTTACTCTGTTTTTATTAGAAATGAATATAGTAAGTGACATGGCATTTTCTTTTTTATAACATTTATATTATACCGAATGGTGTGACATGTTTTAAGTGATTTTTTATGTTATATACTTAAAACAAATAAAAGTATAAAAATATTAGGGGTCAATAAGTTCTCTATATTTGAACCATAATTCTCTTATAAATTCAATAGATCAACTATTAGATTTGTAGAGTCATTATTGACTTATGTGGGGTCTTGAATCTAACTCACTTAACTCATGAATGATCCGTTTGACTTGTATAATTATAAAATTAGATTTTTGTAATCCTATTTGCAAAAAAATAACCTAAACTTTCTTTCTTAGAGTCTTCCAAAGAATTAATGTTGTGAAACTTGATTTAATTTTTTTTTTTCCTTTTATTTATTAGTGATATGGTTATTCATTTATATGAATTAGTATCAAATAACAAGTCAAATAAGTTGTGTTTAGGTTAACCCAACATGACTTATTTATTAAATAGGTTATGTGGATCGGGTTAGTCAACTCAACACTAACTTTTTATCAAACAAGTCAATTTCATATTGTGTCAAAATTGACCCATAACAGGTTGTCAAATTGGTCGACCCGACACAACAACCTAAATTGCTAGTCATACCTGACACAAACCCCATCTTCTCAAAATTTCCTTGCCAAGCTACATGAAAATGATGTACAGTTTTGTAGAGTGGCAATAAGGGTGACTAAACGTGGCTCTATCACTTATTTTGAATCGGGACTTCTAGTAATATGGGCAATATTTGTGAGAAAGCTCATATGAAATTTATAAGTAGAGATAAATTTTATATTTGTTGTAAGAAAAAGTGAAAAAGTTATGTTTTGTATTGTGTTTTTTGTTTGAATAATAATAAAAAGTGATTGATATGATATAAAAAAAAAAATATTTTAAAGTTGACTTTTAAAAAAAAAAAAAAATTGAATTTCCCGTCAAAAGGAGCCACCGATCTATAAAGTCTCTTTCACAATTATTGTGTAAAAGCAAAATTAGTGGCTCTTTCTTTCCACTTATTTTGTAGAGAAAAATGTTTGTTAAAAATTGTGGAACAGATAGCAAGAAATAACTTTCATACCAAACTACGACGACGCTTGGATTGGATAGTTGTATAAGAGACAAGAGCGACGATGGACCCAATAACGAGGGCGCCGGCGCCGACAAGCAAAGCCACATAGGTTGACATCTTCTACAAATTTCAGAAATGATATTTTCCGCAAATAGGAAACAACTGCACGTGAGTAAGACAGAGCTACTTCAGTGGTGTCTTTTGGTCGGACAAAGTTAGTTGCTGTGGTCAGAAAATTGTATGGGCGGCGGGCGAGTGAATGAAGAGAGAATGAAGCATTTGACTGCTTATTAATAAACATCAATTGCTTCATCTGTTTGCAATTGAGTTTGCTTTGGAAGGAAGAAAAGATGGTATTCTTTTCTTTTCTTTCCTTTTCTTTTCTCTCAGTTTTTATTCTTATGCAATGTTCATTATGAAGGAGAACACTGTGTAAGTCTGTAAGATAACGAGATTCAAATTGAAGGAAGTATAGTACTGCAAATGGCAGATGCACTTCAATCAAATTGATAACATTCTTTATGGTAAAATGGTATTCAATCCAAACATGGATTTAATTTCCTTATAATCAAAGAAATCTGAACATAATTTAGATAAACATAGTCATAACAAATAGATAATCTTAAAAAACATGACATCACATGTTTTCACCCTCTTCTTTTTTTTTGGCTTATCATTTACTGTTCTTCTGAAATTAATTTCTTCACTTTTTAAAAGTTCAAGATTTTTTTCCTTTCATTTCAGTTTTCTCTCTTTGTGTCATCACTTATTCATTTTCTTCTTTTTCATTTCACTGTCTAAGCTTCTCATGTGTGGTTCCCAGCGAATATATGTTATTATGGTTATGTACAGGTAAAATAGTTACAATTGATCACTCTGTATGCCTATTATGAATTTTTTTGATTCAATATGTCTTTTTTCCTTTCAAATTAATTATTTTCTTCACAACTAAGGTGTTAGAAGAAGGGGAATATTAAATAATAATATGGAGGCATTCATGGTTTGAGGTATCAGCTGCTTTGCATTCTTGTCAATGAGTAGTACAATAGATGCTTTACTAAGCAATACTTTTCTCAACTTTATAAAAAGCATTTGTATTTTTATAAAGTTGATTCTTCCAAGCTAATGCAAAGCAAAACCCTTGCTTATCCCATATATTGCTCCTATTGTTTCGGGTAGATGCTTTACTACCTTATCCTTATAGAACCATCTATATTTATTAATACTTTGTTCTTCCTACCTAAAGCAAAACCCTTGACTAGGTGTGTGATACCTTGCTCTATTCCGTATTGTTAAAATATTAATTAAATGATTAAATTAATTATTTATTTATAAATTTAAGTTTCATGGAAAAGTGGGTGATTTATAGAATTGCATTCAGCTTTTAAAGTAAAAAATAATATATATATATATATATATATATATATATATATATATATATATATATATAAATGCTTCATTTTTATAGCATGTTTGGAATTACCTTAGGGTGGTAAAAAATATTTTTAACGCTTAGAAAGTTATGGGCAATGCTAGGGGTACCAAATTTTTTACAAGATGTTTACTAAACTGATGTGTAACTCATTCATTCGGGAGAAACAAAACAATTAATTAAAAGAAATGTAACGGGTACCAATGAATAAAATACACATTAGTTTAATAAGACTCTTGATAAAATATTTAGTACCCCTAGCTTTTTTCTTTCCTAAAAGCGAGTTTTGATCTTCAATTTTTTTAGTGTAAAAAAGTCTAAAAAATATGTTTGAAATTTTTTACTAAACAAACTAGTTTTTGTTTGGCACAACTTTTTAATTATTAAAAATACATTTTTAAGCTTCCTAACACAATTTCAAGCAGGCTCTAATATGGTATCATGGCAAAAGTTTATGAATTAAATATTCTATAGGTTAGGTCTCATTTATAAGTTCCCACAACGATTTAACATGATATGTTGAGAGCCAAAATCATAAATCCAAACTTTGTCTATTGGGCCTCACTTTATTAAAGTGATGATTTAAAGCCTATGAGAAGATTTCCTCGTACTATGTTTTGATGCATAGTAAAAATTCCTTTTGTTGGAGAACACACGTGCCGTTATGACCATCCTCTTTGGAATAAATGCAAATATGGCATTTTCTTTTTCAAAAATCATTGGTTGCATTCGTGTACATATTCGATTCTTGTAAGTGAAAAAGGATCAAATGTCATGTTCAAGGCTGATTTTGTATCTGCCAGATATCAGAGAAAGCAGTGAGGAAGTTCGGTCTTTTTTTTTTCTTTTTTTTTTTTAAGGTGTGAGATATAATTTTAAAATAAAATATAAAAATATATTTTTAACGCTTTATTGGATTTGTTGTTTTTTTATGTTTTGCTTAAGAATAATGAAAAATAGTTTCTGGTAGGCCTTTTGTTTTCTTCTGGTTCTTTTCTGGGTGCAAACTATTAACTGATGGCAAATGAGTTATTAAGTTTATGGAAGAATTGTCATTGATGAAAGAGATAACAACCATAGACGTGATTCGGTAGTTTATACTACAGATCTATATACTGATTGTGATGATAACATTTATAAGGTGTTATTTTGTAATGGCCCTAAAGACTATTGGGTATGTCATAGATAGAGTTGAGGCCGTAGGGTTTTCCATTTGTATTTTTGATATTGTATGATGGAACATTTTGTTCCATATTGATTTCGCTTTATCTAGTTTGGGGGTGGCCGAAACCACCACCAGTGGGTTTGGGGGTGGTTTCGGTCACCCCCAAATCGGCCAGATGGGGGTGGTCCGGCCACTGCCATGGCCAAAAGGGGTGGCCAGCCACCCCCCAAATGGCCAAGAGGATGGCTACGGCTAGCCCCAAAGTTTTAATTTTTAATTTTTTGAAAAAATATGATTTTTTAATATTTTTAATTCTTCTTTTTAAAAAAATAATAATTATAGGACACATGGCGTAATTTGATTGATGCTAACGTGGCGTTTCGTTAAGTTTTGAACAGAATTTTAACGGAGGTACCATCTCTATCTTTATGAAAACCACAAATGATAAAAATGAAAACATAGGGGCCAAAAAAAAAAAAAAAGAGTTCAAACCTTATGGGGGTTTTTAGTATTTAACCATACTACTTAACATTTCAGCTAACAAAGTAACAATTCTGAAGAAAAACCGAGTTCACCAACCGCCATGGGAGGCGGGAATTTTGGTTCCCTCCTCCTCCCCCTTCCCCCCTACTCCCATTTTTTCTTCTTCCTCCTTCCTTTCTCGCCTCTTATGATGCTCAAACCACCTCTTTGGAGGCCCTATCTACTTTTTTGGAGACCCAATCCAACGCCCTTGACGTTTTATCCGTGTTCAACAGCTTAGTCGTCTCCTCCTCTACTGTCAACCGTCTGTTCACTGCCTCCTCCAGCCATTCACAACCTCAGATCCTCCCCTTCTTTAAATTTTAAGATTTGATTTTTTTCAAAACCATATGTATTCATTTCAAGAAGCCCTAACCCTGCACGCGCCACCCCATCAAGCTTTTGGGTCTTGTAGCTACAAGATGCCTCCAACCACCTTCATCCGACCACCATGCGCTAGAGCGTGTTCAACACGTGCCAATGCATGAAGACTGCATCCTGGCGTCCATTGGCTCACACCCAACCGCTTCCTTGCCGCCTTCCTCCGCCCCGCCCTCCAATGATGTTGCGGTTTTTGTGTATTTTTTTAGTTTTCTTGTTGTTGTCTTGTTTTAGTGCTCAAATTCAATCAGTTTCAATGCTAATTTCGCCGCTGTGTTTTGCTGTTGTGGTTAAGAAAAGTCTCTCAATTGCAATTGTAGTTCTTAAATTCTCTAATGATAAAATTATTCACAATGTCACCACGGGTTTCTCGTATTCTATTATCTCTAGTGAAGTCCCTGCTATGTTGCTAGAATCTCAAGATTGGATTTATGTATTTTCTATTTCATTTGTTATTTGCTTTAATTATAGTGCATTTTATTGTGCACAATGTGTAATTAAATAGACCGCTTCTAACCTTGTGTTCGAAAGTATTTTTGACTGGTCTCTCATTATCTCTTTCTTTCAGATCAAGAATGGGAACAACCCCCTTTGTAACATTTTCCATTTTTGCTTTAAAAAAAAAAAAAATCAAACAAAAAAAATCTCTGAAATCAGTGTAACTATCATTCTTTTTTCTAAGCCAACGAGAAAAGGTTAGGGAATCTAAGTATTACTTGAATGAACCTAGCTCTCAATTAACCTGATAATAGCAAATGGGCTTCAACTACTCAGCCCAAATACCTATACTAGACTGAAATGAATGGGCTCCAAATCGGAGATGAGCCACTCCTCTTGGTTAACTTTGGGTTAACACCAAATATGCAACTTTTTTTTTTTCTTTTTTTTTCTTTTTTTTTTTTTAAATTGAAAAGGGGAAAATGTTACAAGGGGGGATCTTTACCACTCTTGATCCGTATGGATGAGAGAATGGATGATCTTATGGGAATGCTTCCAAACACTAGGTGGGAAGCGGCCCATTTAGCCAAACAATGTGCTCTAAAGTTAGCACTCCTAGAAACTTTCTCAGCCTTTCAGCTAAACTTGAATGAAAAAGGAAAAAAAAAATAATGAGAAAGAACAAGAAAAGAACAAACCATTCAAGTTTCATCCATCATCCATCAACCATCATGCATGCAAGAAAAATAAAGGCAAAAGCCATAATTAGAAACATCAAACTCCATAAGATATATTCTCAATAGACTAATGTTCGCATGTCCCTGACTCACTATTGTCTCCCATGTTCTGACAAATTTTAAGCTGTGAAATTTGATCTAGTTGCCTTTTTCTTGAGAACAATGGCCAAACAAGTGTCTCCTACTAGTTCATCTGTGCCAATTCCTTCACGGTATTGGCAAGATGTTCCTCTTTCTGAACACTTAAAACCCAATTTGCATTAATGGAAACCCGCTCAATGCTCTGCCTCAAGTTTCTAGCCATCGACGGCTTAGTACGGCTTGCAAAAAACTCCTCTATTTCTCTGGCCTTCTCAAATGAAGTAAACTGGGAGGAGGGATGAAACAGAAAAAACCATAAGCATCAACAATGACTAACTAATTGCATGTGAATTAAAATTCAGGCACAACATTTTATGATACAAAGACGGAAATTGATACTTGTGGAACCAACAACACAAAGAAGGATTTTGTAATAGGTATTCATTTGTTGATCAATAAAATTCTAATCATTCATCAAACCAAAAAAGAAAAAAGAAAAAAACAACAGAAGAAGAAAGAGGGAGGGAGAGAAAGAGAGAGAGACAAACCGGCGAGACAATTGCACTGACAAAACGAGTTATTAGATATCCGGAACCCCAGGTTTTGAAAATATGCTCCCAGTTATCCTGTATTTTTATCATATATAAGAAGAAAAAACTAAGGCATTAGATAACAAAATGGTTTGTTGCCCATCCCTCAGTAGTTTCTTAAAACCAACCCTGTGGGAGATTATAGTTATAATGAACACAAGAATAGGCTAACAGGGGCTTAGTGCCACAGAAAATCAAAAAACAAGTTTCTCTTCCCTTCATGTTATAAATAAAAAGGGAAAATGCACTTTATCCTCCGAAGTTTGACAAATTTTTCAATTTGAACCCCAATATTTAAAAATTTGTAATGTACCCTCATAAAGTTACAAAATTTTGCAATTCAAACAATCCATTAATTAATTCTGTCTGAGAAGACGGAAAGTTAACAACGTGATTCTAGTCATTCACCTTAAGCATACGATATTCTGGTCGAACCTCATCTTCTCAGGAACTCAGTTATCTGATTTCGATCGGTCATATGATATTTCACAAATACTCGAGGTTCATAACAACTCTTCCAAAACTCGTCTTCTTGGGAGTCGTGGAAAATGTCTAAGGTCTACATGTTACCTTTGTGTAAAACCCACTTTTCCCTACCAGATTAACGTACATGCTACAAAATACATGAGATGCACCATGATGCCAGTTTTTCTTTCAGGAAAGTAGGTGAGAGCCATGTCCCCTGTATCTAGATAAGTGATCTCGGACCATTTCGCTTAATTGTGCATGAAATGTTTGCTTTTTACATAGCTAAATTGAGTCTTACCTTCAGCCACGTCCAAGCTGTTTCACGTCCTTCTCTACTAACAGCAAGTCCAAGAACAGCATCTTGGCTACGAACCTAGATCAAATGGGAAATAAAGCCAGCATCAGTGTCCCAAGCCCAATCAGACCATAATAAAAATGTTTTGACTTCCAGAGTCATAAAATTCAGATACCTCAGAAGACAACAAAAAGTTAAGAGCTTCAAGAATTATCTTGGGATCAGGAGAAGATGCTAATGAACCTACAACCACACAAAGATACATGATTCCAATATACCAAAGATACTCAGATGCTTTGCATCAATTTAAAATAATGATATGTTGTTACTTAGAATGCGTGTTTTCTCCTGGCTCAAATCAGTCTCCCAGTAAACTCTTAGAAGAGATTCATAACCCAGTCTGTTTGAGCTGGTGACTCTTTGCATTACAGCCACATAAGCTGCCTGCAACCACAGTTCTTTATAAATTTTAGTAGGGATTGTAAATGGAGAAATGCTAGCAATTGTGCAATGCTTCTTTTACCAACCTTTCTTAAGTCAGGAGGGAGGAGTGGTGTATTTCTGTCATCTAAGAATGCAAGAAAACGCCTATTTGCCTCATTTAGTGTCAGTCCATGTCCAAACACAGCAAGCGCAGTCAAAATCTCTCCTCTCAACATTGCATCTAGATGGTTCTCCCCTTGCTTAGGCTCCCATCCGAGCTTTCTGAAAAGAATTCAGATAGAATATATATAAACAAATCGAAGAATGATAAAGTACCACTATCTGCTATTTATTAGCCGTTAGCAGCTCTATTGAAGAAAGAAAAAAATTGACTTAATTCAGAATATATATATAATTCATAGGAGCATCATAATCACTTTTTTCATTATATAAGAAATGACAATCTCGTGCTCTGTAGTTGTATTTTGACTATTTTGCATACCTTCAATACCTTAAATTGCATAAAAATAATACTTTCCAAATCAAGTAGAATATAATTGACATCAAAGAGATCATTTAATTGCAAAAAAAAAGTAGATAAACTAGATCCAATGGCTTATAAACAAAGACCAACCTAGGAGTTTCAATTATTTATTTATAAGATTACTTACTCCGCAGAATACTGGAAAAGGCTAATAAAAAACTGTTTAACGTAGTCCAATAACTCAGGGGTCGCATCAGCTGCAATTGTTGCAACTTTATGACTCATCTGTGAATTGAGGGACTAGGATTAGGCCTAAGATCATAACTGAAATTAACTTAGACCAGATAAGGATGTGAAAATTACACCAATCAAATTAGACAGCACGGTATATTCAGATTCCTCCCTGTAAGAACCCATCAAGGTAAGCAATGTGCATAAAGACTGCTGGCGAGCCATACAAAGTGCAAATGAATCATCCAGAATTCCTGTTAAAGGAAGATGTTGTTAACTGCTTTTTTTTGGTCGTCAATAGGAAAATGCAAGTATGAATGAGTACTAATATCCCAATTACCAAATCTGTCTGTTGCTGATAAGAATTTGTTCTCTATTGCATATCTAAGTCTAGCTGCCAGGTCCTCATCATATTTCACCCTATAGAAACCAGTCTGATCCACATTAAGTTTTATCCAAGCAGACGTGGCATCCGTTTTATCACCCAGGACTTCCTTGATATCAAGAGTTTCAGACTTTGTTTGCAGTAGAAAATTCTTGCACACATCATATGCGCCACAGCACAATGTTATTGGGATAATCCACCGTCCATCGCCATGGGAACCACTTGACAAAAATTGTGACTGCCATTATTATATTTATCTCATTAAGTTGTCAAAATATTGTTAAGTGAAATATTACAAAATGAAACAGCTGACTATGCATCTAAGTTAACATATGCTAGTTCAAGATAAAATAGGTGAAAGAGATAAGACACAAGAAACCTGTTCGAACACCAATTTGTTTTCTTTGACTTTGACAGAGACAACTGGGTATCCTTTTTGCTTTGTCCACAAATTCATTAGTTTTTTCACAGGCTCACCAGATCCCTCCTCAAGGACAGCCCATAAATCTTCTGTCTTTGCATTCGAGCAAGCATATTTTTTGATATACGAAGCAAGTGACCTCTGATTGCATAAATGAATTAGACAAAAAAGAAAATAGCAAAAATAGCCAATTAAAACCAAGGGGAAAAAAAAAACAAATTTAGAAATGTTAGAAAAAATATAATTAACTGACTGACAGTTACATCAGAAATATTTCTCAAATGAGGAAGCCACATTGTGCTTCTTAATTTCTTTTCATAATTATCCGTAGAACAACTACTTATCACAATAACTATCAGATCTCAAAGTCCAGCTTTGCACAAACCTTATATTTCCTTACCGAGCCATCCAAAGACAAAAATGATATACTTTCTCTCTGTCCTCCACAGAATTGATCCCATGTTCGCAAATACTGATGTCATCTTACCTTATGATATGAATTCATAGTGGTGATCTCGATTATTCAAATCAAAAACCATCGTATTCAACTCAGATAAGCATTATCAAGTAGAAATACTTTCTACTAATTTCTTATCAAGATACGAGTATCACAATTTTTTCTATATATGTAGAATTGATTACTTCATCAAATAATTAATTACTACCATAATAATAATAATAATAATAATTAATTACTAGCATCCCACACATTAATCAATATCTCCTAAACCTCTTTCATGAACTATTTCTATAATTCGACATCACCATCCAACTATTTTATAAGTGAAACCTGTCTAACCTCTTCAGAACACACAAAAATATTGTTTTTTTTTTTTTTTTTATGTTTAGAAGTATTAGTTTTTGATGGTTTTCTATGACATAAATTTCACGTGAATTTTGTTAATCAACTTCGGACAGCAGCAACAGCTTCCATGACAGTAGCAACTACTTCCACTTCAAAATTCAGCAACAACAGTTTCAAGTTCCAAATCCTCTGCCAAAGATCAAGTTTATTCAAATGAGGGCTCTCAGTCAAACAACCAGAATGATTCAAGAGCTGAACAACAGCCCCAGTTGTAGCCTTGTAATCTTGTTATCGTTATACCTTTTCAATTTAAAATTTGCCACTAAAACTCCATGATATGTGGAGATTGTTTTGTAAACAGTTCTTTATATATACAGTAATACTCAGCTTGGTATGGTATTGACCAACCAAACCATTCTTTTCACAAAGGATAGATTTCATACAAATTTGATGCAGAGAAAAAGGAAGTTAAAACCACACACATAGTAAAAAGGAAGTTAAAACCACACACATAGTTTTCTTCAATCATAGGAAAAGTCTCATCTTGTACAAAAAACATTACAAGTAACAAACCTAACAACCAACCTGAAAGCATTCAGCACCGAGATAGCTTTGCAACATCCGAATGACAGATGCACCTTTTCTGTAACTTATTGCATCAAAAATTTCATTGGTCTCGGCAGCATGATTTATCTCCACCTAGAAAAGGTAAGCTTAAATTGGGATAAACTCAAACAAGTAATAAGGCTAATTCCTCAAAGATGATTATAACAGGGAAAAAAACTTAACCCATGAATAATTACCTCAATGGGATGGGACTCTGCAAGCCCATCCAGCTTAAGACCCTCTGTAAGTTCATCAAGAAACTGAGTCCATATATTCCATTCTGGGAACAAGCTATCAGTTGCTAAATAGCTAACCTGTACAAATATAATTACAGATACATAATCTCCAAGCACGTGGTCATTAGGTATGATAATATAAAGAGATATGACCAATGCAATATACCCATGTTGCAAACCCCTCATTCAGCCACAAATGAGTCCACCATTCCATTGTTACAAGATTGCCAAACCACTGGTGTGCCAGTTCATGAGCTACGACCGTAGTAACCTTTTCAGTAGCCAAAAATAACGATTAAACAATTTGTGGGGGATTATTAGAACAATAGCTCCTTATAACATTACCCACACTAAATTATACCGAAAAGAGCAATATTCACAAGTGCACATTACCCTCTGTTTATTGGATGCCGCGGAATGCTGATCATCATAGAGCAATGCTGTTTCACGGTATGTGACTAAACCATAATTCTCCATGGCCCCATAAGCAAAATCAGGGATTGCAACCATATCCAATTTGGGCAGAGTGTAAGCCAGAGCAAAGTAACTGTAGAACTTATCATGGTCAATCCAAATTCCATATAATGCAGGATAGGCACTAAAATATTGCAAATTATGGAATCACTAGTAACCACAATCCAGTATCCAATTAGATGTTCTGTTAGGCAAAAGAATTGTAATTCTGTGACTAGTGATCAATAATTTGGCAGTGATTGACTGTAAAACTTACTTTTTGTATAATTCAAGTGTCCTGACGGCAACACCCAGAGCAAATTTCCCTTGATTTGCCTTACCAACCTGACAGTATACTCGAACTTTGACCCCTGTATGGAGATGTAGGATTGATTACACTTTCAAGAACTAGGGTCGTATCACCACAAGAAACAATGGGCATAGTGTATGATTTTACCGTCAGATGTTTGATCTTCCACATAATCAAACAAACCAACAACAACTGCCACCAAATATGTGGACATTATTGGTGATTCTTGATATGAAACTGTCTTCAGATGCCCATCCACTTTTTCTTCAATAATAGGCATGTTGGAAAGAGCTACTAGTTCAGATGGCACATCCAATATTGTAATTTTGAATGTAGCCTGCAACTCTCAATGCCAGAAAAAAGAAGGGCCAAATAAGCTTTTGCTTGCATTCATTTGAAAACACAATTACATCGTCATGAGAAGCAGAGACTTCCTTTTTTTCTGGATTTTCTCAAACATGCATTATTAAAGTTCTTTTTTTTTCTTTTCTTTTTTTTCTGGGTTTTCTCAAAGATGCATTATAAATTGTGTTAGTAATTAAGAAATGATTTCAGCAAAAGATGAAAAGACGTATAATATCGTAAATCAGCTAAACGAGAGAGAGAGAGATTGCAAACACCTTGCAAGCAGGTTCATCCCAACACGGAAAGCATCGCCGAGCATCAGCCGGTTCAAATTGCGTAACGGCCATGTTCTTCTTCTCACCATCATGTTCATATGTACTGGCAAGCAAAACAACTTCAGTACATAGAAGTAACTGATAAAATTGTCACTTATCAGAAAACACAAGAAATTTAGCTCCATTTAATAGCTGTGGAAAACAAGTTGCAAATGGCGACTTCGAAAATCGTATATTCCAGGTCCTTGGACTGAAGCTACGCCATCAACATTGCATCACACAATATTAACTGAAAATTCTAATTGATTATATCATTCAGCATTGGAAATGAGAATTCAATCATTTTAAGAGTATTTGATTACATCTCAGAAAGGGTAAATTGTGTCTCAACTTTTGCAAAACACAAAAGATTGTTCAAACCAACTAGTACATTAAGTTCTCTCATCGTTTTTGTGACACAAATTTCTTCCAACCGGCTCGGTGGATATACTCTAATAAGTGCCAAATATCATCTCACATGTTCGAATTTTTTCAAAAATCAATGTTTGGGTTTATAGGTCATACTCTGTTTAGTTCCAGTGCGGCTTGTTCTAATGCGTCTTGATCCTCGGGTTCAAGATTTTTATAAGACTGGGCCTTTTGCCCATTTCCATTGTTTTCACCGGCACTATTCATGCTAGATTTGTGCTGTCTATAGGGTTTATCTTCATTGTCTTTTTTTTTCTTTTTTTTTTTTTTTGGGTGTGCGTGTATTTTGTCTTGTTTATATTGTTTTGTTTGTTCTTTAGTTAATGTAATCTGATCTTACACAAATACACACCAAAAATTAAAAAAAATAATAATAAAAATTTGTAAATTTAAATAAAACTTTACATGTAATATTATTCTTTCGTTTCAGTTTTAGTGAGTATTGTCAAATTTGGCTTTTCTTAGCTTTTCTTATCCCACCATGCATAAATGTTGAGAAATGTTATAAAAAAATCTTACACATTTTTTTTAATGGGGGCACTAAAACCCAGCACTAGCTTTTTTATGAATCAATATTAAATTTTGAATGTAATGATAATTTTTAGTGCCTCGTAAAGAAGTGTGCACTTGTATAGTTGTATATAACGAAACGAGAGTGCATATAACATTTCTTTAGCACTGTTAACTAACCGAGAGTGGGGAAATTATTCATCCCCGCAACAATAATGCTTATAATTTCTGCACTATGATTCAGCTTTGAGATTTTTCGTGCTGAATTCCAATTTAGGAATGACATAAATTTTCTCCAAATTATATTATTTCAACCCAGTTTATAAAGTTGGCATGTATCTTTAGAGCTTGTGAAGAAAGTTAGAAACACATATTTTTTAACATGCTAATCAAAAAAGGGACATAAATTTTTTATTAATTGGGTTGGAGAAATTTTCTAAAAGTGACATGTGTCGTTTCAATATAAGAGAAGCACAATTTTTTTTTTTAAAAAAAAAATGATTCTATTAAAAAAAAAAAAATGCAAGAAATATATGCTATTAAAAAAAAAAATTGCATTTCTCACATGTTAAGTGATTAGTCACTTTTAAAGACTGAGTTTGAGAAAAATTTATTTAAAGCAATTTGTAAGAAATTTATGTCCTTAAAAAACTATATGCTACGTGGCAAATTTATAGACGGGATTGGTGAAACCTTGTCTTTTCTTTCCTTACCTCGTCCCATGAACACAACAGACCTAATCTGATTAACAAACACAGCAAATGGATTATTGTCCAAATATAAGGGTTCACTGTCGTTTTAGTTTTTATATCAGCTGATAATCTTTCCCATCAATGAAAAATATAAAAAAAAAATTATACCTTCTGTAGAACCCCTTCATTTTGTCGTTCAAAGTTCCTTCAAATCCGATCGTCAGAACTCCTATCCCAATCGGAAGTGTTTCAGCGAACTCTAAAACCAAAATCTCGTCGTTTTCAACCAAATCAATGTTTGAAGGCCTCAACACCTGCCCAAAATTTCACTCATTATTAAGCATCAACGGCAGTGCGTTTGGACGCCTCAAACGAAAACTCAGCCTCGCATAAAAAGGTGGGGAATTAAGCAAAATGGCTGTGATTGTGAATGATCAATATATAGTATCCACTCTTTCTTAGTAATTTTGATAAATTCCAGCAACCAAATCAAGTTTAATTAGACAGATATATAGGGGATACCGTAGAGAAGCCTTGGTTGGTGAACGAAACGGAGCCGTTGGTGACGGAGAGCTCGGCCGCATTGAGGACGATGAACTTGGTGTTGGCGACGATGTCGAGGTCGATGGAGACAAAGCCGGCGAACTTGCAGGCGGAGAGGTCCGGTTTGAGGCGTATGTCGTAGCGTTTCGGGACGGCGAATTTGGGGAGGCGGGGTTGGCCCTTGAACTGCTCCATACCGTTTCTCTGGTACGTGTTGTAAAGATCATGAGATGAGTGAGAGTGATACGCAGAAAGGAGTAGAGCTCAGCTATGGGTTATATATATAAGTCGCTTATCAGTTATCACTTTGAAGAGAATTTTATTTTAATTATTAAGAAAAAAAAAAGTATTATTCACATAAAAGACATTATTTTAATTACTAAAAGTTTTTTTTTTTTTTTAGTAAGCGATGTTACTCTTTACATTTTTTTTATTTTTTTATCACATTTATATTATACGAGATGGTGTGACATATTTTAAGTAATTTTTTTTTATTATTATTATTTTATTTTTTATTTATGTTATATACTTAAAGCAAATAAAAGTATGAGAAATGCTAGTGGTCAATAAGTTTTTTATATTTGACCCATATTTTATTATAAATTCAATAGATCAACCATTAGATTTGTGGAGTCATCATTGACTTATGTGAGGTCTCAAATCTAACTCACTTAACTCATGAATGACCCATTTGACTTGTATAATTATAAAATTAGGTTTTTGTAATCCTATTTGCAAAAAAAATAACCAAAACTATCTTTCTTAGAGTCTTCCAAAGAATTTATGTTGTGAAACTTGATTTAATTTTTTTTTCTTTTATTTATAAGTGACATGGTTATTCATTTATATGAATTAGTATCAAATAACAAGTCAAATAAGTTATATTTAGGTCAACCCTCGATAAACAAGTCAATTTCATGTCGTGTCAGAGTTGACCCATAACAAGTTGTCAAGTTGGTCGACCAGACAACAACCCAAATTGCTAGTCATACTTGACACAGTTTTGTAGAGTGGCAATAAGGGTGGCTTAACGTGGCTCCATCACTTATTTTGAATTGGGACTTCTAGTAATATGGCAATATTTGTGAGAAAGCCCATATGAGATTCAGAGGTAGAGATAAATTTTATATTTGTTGTAGGAAAAAGTGAAAAAAGTTATGTTTTGTATTGTGTTTTTTTGTTTGAATAGTAATAAAAAGTGATTGATAAGATATAAAAAATAAGAATATTTTAAAATTGAATTTTTAAAAATAAAAATAAAAATTGAATTGTCTGCCAAAAGGAGCCACCGATCTATAAAGACTCTTTCACATTTATTGTGTAAAAGCAAAATTAGCAGCTCTTTCTTTCCACTTATTTTGTAGAGACAAATGTTTGTTAAAAATTGTGGAACAGATAGCAAGAAATAACTTTCATACCAAACTGCGACGACGCTTGGATTGGATAGTCGTATAAGAGACAAGAGCGACGATGGACCCAATAACGAGGGCGCCGGCGCCAACAAGCAAAGCCACGTAGGTTGACATCTTGTTCAAATTTCAAAAATGATATTTTCCTCAAATAGGAAACAACTGTACGTGAGTGAGACAGAGCTACTTCAGTGGTATCTTTTGGTCGGTTAGTTGTTGCGGTCGGAAAATTGTATGGGCGGCTGGCGAGTGAATGAAGAGAGAATGAAGCATTTGACTGCTTATTAATAAACATCAATTGCTTCATCTGTTTGCAATTGAGTTTGCTTTGGAAGGAAGAAAGGATGGTATTCTTTTCTTTTCTTTTCTTTTCTTTTCTTTCTCTCAGTTTTTATTCTTATGCAATGTTCATCATGAAGGAGAAGACTGTGTAAGTTTGTAAGATAACGAGATTCAAATTGAAGGAAGTATAGTACTGCAAATGGCCAATGCATTTTAATCAAATTGATAACATTCTTTATGGTAGAAGGGTGTTCAATCCAAACATGGATTTAATTTCCTTATAATCAAATAAATCTGAACGTATAGATAAACATAGTCATAACAAATAGATAATCTTAAAAAACATGACATCCCATGTTTTCACCCTTTTTTTTTTCTTACCCTTTACTGTTCTTCTGAAATTAATTCCTTCACTTTTTAAAAGTTCGGGATATTTTTCCTTTCATTTCAGTTTTCTCTCTTTGTGCCCTCACTTATTCATTTGTTTTTTCTCATTGTTTAAGCCTCTCAGGTGTGGTTCCCAACGAACATGTGTTATTATAGTTATGTTTAGGTAAAATAGTTACAGTTGATCACTCTGTATGCCTATTATGAATTTTTTGATTTAATATGTCTTTTTCCTTTCGAATTAATTTTTTTTCTTCACAACTAAGGTGTTAGGAGAAGGGGAATATTAAATAATAATATGGAGGCATTCATGGTTTGAGGTATCATGTGCTTTGCATTCTTGTCAATGAGTAGTACAATAGATGCTTTACTAAGCAATACTTTTCTCAACTTTATAAAAAGCATTTGTATTTTTATAAAGTTGATTCTTCCAAGCTAATGCAAAGCAAAACCCTTGCTTATCCCATATATTGCTCCTATTGTTTCGGGTAGATGCTTTACTACCTTATCCTTATAGAACCGTCTATATTTATTATTACTTTATTCTTCCTACCTAAAGCAAAACCCTTGCCTAGGTGCGCGAGACCTTGCTCTAATTTCGTCTTGTTAAAATATTAATTAAATGATTAAACCAATTATTTATTTATAAATTTAAGTTTTATGAAAAAGTGGGTGATTTATAGAATTGTGTTTGGAAATAGAGCTTTTAAAGTCAAAAATAATGTTTTTTTTAAAAAAAAAAAAAAAAAAAAAGCTTCATTTTTATAGCATGTTTGGAATTTCGTTAGGGAGTAAAAAGTACTTTTTACGCTTAGAAATTTATGCCCAATGCTATGGGTACCAAATTTTTTACAAGATGCTTACTAAACTGATGTGTAACTCATTTATTGGAGAGAAACAAAATAATTAATTAAAAGAAATGTAACAGGTACCAATAAATGAGTTTAGTAAGACTCTTGATAAAATATTTAGTACCCCTAACATTTTTTTTTCCCAAAAGCGAGTTTTGATCTTCTTCTTTTTTAGTGTAAAAAAGTCTAAAAAACTACATTTGAAATTTTTTACCAAACAAACTAATTTTTGTTTGACACAACTTTTTAGGTACTAAAAATACATTTTTAAGCTTCCTAACACATTTCAAGTAGGCTCTAACATGGTTTCATGGCCAAAGTTTATGAATTCGAACCTTAACTTTGCATTTTATTCATTCTTTTAATTAAATATTATATGTGTTAGGTCTCATTTATGAGTTCACGCAATGATTGAACATGATATGTTGAGAGCCAAAATTATGGGTGTGTTTGGCAAAGGGCCGGACCGGACCCAAAAATCAAAACAATTCTTGTCAAAATCAACTTCAAGATTTTTACTTTTTACATCATATCAATCAATTTTTATTACTATTTAAATAAAAAAAATCACTACAAAACAAAATTTTTTACTTTTTTCTAGAAAATATTCTTACTTTTTCTCTCGTATCAATTAAATTTGTTACAGTACCGTCATACTCCATTTTTTCGATCCATGGCCAAACAAAGCAGACTTTCTATTGGGCCTCACTTTATTAAAGTGATGATTTAAAGCCTATGAGAAGATGTTCCTCGTACTATGTTTTGATGCATAGTAAAAATTCCTTTTGTTGGAGAACACACGTGCGGTTATGACCATCCTCTTTGTAATAAATGCAAATAAATATTGCATCATCTTTTTCAAAAATCGTTTGTGCCATTCATGTACATATTCGATTCTTCTAATTGAAAAAGGATCAAATGTCATGTTCAAGGCTGGTTTTGTATCTGCCAGATATCAGAGAAAGCAGTGAGGAAGTTAGGTCTTTTTTTTTACTTTTTTTCTTTTTCTTTTTAAAGGTGTGAGATATAATTTTAAAATAAAATATAAAAATATATTTTTAACACTTTATTGGATTTGTTGTTTTTTTAAGTTTTACTTAAGAATAACGAAATAGTTTCTAGTAAGCCTTCTATTTTCTTCTAGATCTTTTCTAGAAGCAAACTATTTACTGATAGCGAATGAGCTATTAAGTTACAACAACCAGAGACGTGATTCGACAGTTTATATTGCAGATCTATATACTGATTGTGATGATAACATTTATAAGGTGTTGTTTTGTAGGGCTATTGGGTATGTCATAGATAGTGTTGGGGTCGTAAGGTTTTCCATTTGTATCTTTGGTATTGTATGATGGAACATTTTGCTCCACATTGATTTTGCTTCATAACGGCTTTATCTCCCAACATATTAATATTATTTTTTTCAGAAATCTCCTTCTCAATGTAGACAACCAAATAGTATTCAAGAAAGCCATTTTCCATTCTTCCAACCCTCCCCCACCCAAAAAAAAAAAATGGTTGGAACTGTTACATAAGCATTGTAAGATAGTTGTAGAATAAAAATATAGTTTATTTAATATTACTCTTCTAATTAATCTTTTCACATCTGCAAATGCTTTTGTTAGTTCATTAATTTGATGAATGTTAATGCCTTAAGGATGAATTAGCGTTTAACATATTTAATTTAAGAAAGATTAATGTATAATTCAAAACAAATGAAGAACGCGACATAATTTTATAAAAATCTCAAGAGAGAGTATGTAATTTCTCCCAATAAGAATGAAATATATTGTACAAGATATAGGCTACATTTACTGATATTTCAAAGAATATCAAAATATAAAATAGAAATATCATATTGATAAAATAAACAAGTACTAATAACTGCCGTGAAAAATATTAATCAATACCAATAGCTATTAAACTCTGCCACATTAGCTTTATAGATATGCGTAGAATGTGTGTGATATATAGTATTATTTAAATTTTTTATTTAGAAAGGAAAAAAAAACGTATTAATATTAATTTTATATACACGATTAAATATATCAATTTTAAATTTTGATAATAAAATAAATATTTTTCGTTTTATTTAAAATGGAATCCTTTTCTAGTTGAGCAAAGGCTCTCAATAAAAGATCGAGTTTTGAAAGAAACATAGTTGTAGATTTAGTAGACAAATCGGGGGCCCATGGATAACATCCCATTCCGAAGGGCCCAACTCCTAGGCTAGGAGTATTATACAAGTGGAACAGAGCTTATACAAATGTCTAAATTTATATTTAATATGTTCCTCGACAATTTGGTTTTTTTTTTTTATAGCCCTACTACTTCTATCTAAATCAAATAGAAAGAAAAGTTAGTTGTTTTGAATTCTCATAGATGATCTGGTGGAGTTAGGTCAGGTTATGATTTAGTTGAACTTGAGGGAGTGTCTGCAGTTTTTACCGTATAGGCTCCTCCTATACGGTTCTCAGCAGGTATGTGCTATTATAGTCACACCCAAGTAAAATATCCACAATTGATTTTTTCAACCTACCATTTTTTGCTTAAAAAAAAAAAAAAAGTGAGGAAAGATATGTAGAAATCAAGTCAACAGAGGCATATATTGGCTTAATATCTGTTGATGTCTCCAATCGGACATTTTTGTGCATCTCAAATTCAGCACAAAATTACTTGAACCAACAATTTTTTACATGAATCCCAAATTCGGCATAAAATTAGCGAGTTAAAGCTAAAAAATTTGATCAATTTAAATAAATAGGTTATGTTAGAAATTATCTATATAATTTTATACTAATATGCTGACACAATTTGAACATGACACATAATATTTAAGATTGACAATTCTTTACACGATTCACAAATTTAACACGAAATTAGCGTATTAAGATTAAAAGGTGTAATCCGTTAAATGATATGTGTGAATTATAATTAACCTATAATCTTATTATCATTTCTTAAAACGACTACAATCCAACGGCCACAGATCCTTTGCACCCAAAAATTACTACAAAAGTTCCAAACAATTCCGGTGTCTGATATACAGAACTCTTCCTCATGCGTTTGAATAGAGATTTCCGGCTGCCATGAGACAACCAAGCATCAGACAATTTATCTTTTTTTTTTTTTTTTTTTCTTTTTTAAAATTAAAGAAAATAGATATTAATAGGGAATTTAAATTTGAAATATTAGCACCAAATTTAAGATATTAGCATCAAATTTGAAGTATTAGTATCAAATTTAGGATAATCAAATCCCTTTTGGGTGATACCATCTTTAAATGGTTAACCTTCTACTCCTAGATTTTTGTTTAATATCAAAAAAAAAAAAAAAAAAAAAAAGTTTTGGAGTATTAAAAATTAAATATTAACTTATAGAAATTTAACTAAAAACGCGCGGCTGAGCAGGACTCCATGCGTTTCGGTACGGAACGAAACGTTGGACAGGAAAACCCTACATCAGGAAAACTGTAGCGCACAGGCGACAAGTTTCGGCAGCAATCTCCCTTTTCTTCCGATTGGGCAAAATCCGTCTTGGTGTGATCAGAAACACAGAAATAGTTGAAAACAGAAGGCTCCCTGAAAATGCAATTGTAAACAGAAGGCTCCCAGAATGGGGCTTAAGAGAGATTCGTCAACGTCCCCTTGTGCCCATCTCCGAGCTGCCTACAACAACTGCTTCAACAGGTACCAAAACTTTCCATTTTTGTTTTCTGGGTTTTGGGTCTCCAGGGCAAAAGGGTTTTTTTTTTTTTTTTTTTTTTAACTGATTCCGCTTAGACCCTTCTTAAGCCTCTCTTTCTAAGCAAGTTTTTTCTTCAAAATTCTATGTACAGATGGTATTCAGAGAAGTTCGTGAAGGGGCAGTGGGAGAAAGTGGAATGTGTTTCAGAGTGGCAAAAATACAGAGCTTGCCTTTCTGTATGTTCCTTGATTCTTCTTCTTCTAAACACCATTTTCCTTTTTCTTTAAAATTTCCCATTTTATGTAAAAATCTATATACTTTGGTGTTTCTAGCTCTTAATAATAATGAAGGCACAAATTTTAATGGTTCTATATTCATCTAAATATGCAATTCTCTTCCTCTCTTCAACGATTTTGTTGCCAGCAACATTTGGATGATAAGCATCTGAGTCGATTCTTGGAAGCCGAGGCTGTTGTCGATCCAACCATTCAAGATGAATCCGGAAACCCAGTTGATGGTGCAGCTTCTGGCGTTCCTCAGTAATATACGTTCTTACTTTCATTACACTCGGAGAATAACAAAAGTAAAGGTAATTATTGGGAGATCGATTTACCTATTCATCCAAATGAATATATATATATATATATATATATATATATATATATATATATATATATATATATATATATATATTACATTGTTGCTTTAGTTGTGTATACTGGTTAGCACTTTGGCATTCGGAGATTTGGTTTCTTTGAAAGTTTGAAGTGTATCTGATCAAATGGACTGCAAAGAGTTCTTTAACTATAAAATTTGTGTTTCAATGGCATATACTTTGTTTACCTGGTATTGAAGAAGAATGAGGGACCGGGAAATAGTGGTAATTGAGGTGGATGGTAAAAGGATTTTAAAGGGTCAGAAGTATGGATAAGAGATTTGAAGTATCAGAAAACAATGTTATTACCTGGAACAATGATTTTATGTCATGCGTACAACAAAAACAGGCACTATGATTTCATCTTTAGCGCATACATTATTATATAAATCCTTTGGGGGTGCTTGATGCCCTCTTATTTCACTTGATTTCGGTTTTCCTTTGGGGTTTTGCTTTCTGTGATATATTCCTGACTGTAGTGGGTTGTAGCAATGCAGAACTTGCTTTTCTAGGGTGCCCCAGAGGACCAACTGGATCTTACATTAAAGGTATTATCATTATCACCAACATCCTTGTGTTTCATTGAAAAAACCTCATCTTTGATAATCCTAGCTTTTGGTGCATCATACTATTTATTAGACCTCTTCTTATGATGCATATGCTTGTGGCATACAATTAATAGCTAATGTTGGGGAACTAGCTTTTGGTTGGATATGTGGGACTTCATGAATGATGGGAGACCCCTTCGATTCTAACCATCAAGAAGTGGGCTGCAACTGTAGATGGCAATAGAATTTCCTTTCATGGTTTACTAGAAAGGTATCTACTAATTTTACTTTCTAGGATAAATTTTAATTGGACTTCATTCCAACCCTTATCCTGTCATGCACTTCTTTCAAAGATTTTAATCAACTTCTTCTGATGATCGAATTTGGTTCATGTGTGGTGTCCAGTGTATAGGATCTCTTCACATGATAGAGGTTAAATCACTATTCAGCCAAATTTTTTGAAACTTAGCCATTAGATTGGTGCAGCTTGAGCCGCTGAATCCAACATGTATACGCTTGAGCATAATACATATTATATCATAATAGGCCATGCTTAGCTAGTTCAGAAAATTGCAACTTCTAGTTGTGTTAGCAGATGCCAGCGTTGCTTCTGTAGGATTTTAAATTCTAGTTGTAGGCTCAATGGGTTTCTTTCCCACTGCAGTTTTATACACTTGAAGTAGCATGTTTGGCACTTGGAGCTGCATTTCTGCTTCAAGTAATGATATAAAGAAGACTAGAGTTCTCCTAAATGTGACGTGGCTTTTAAAATCATCATTGAATTTGAGATAATCATTATTGAATTTTAATCTATTGGTGATTTTAAATGCTACATTACAATTGGGAAGACTTTAACTTTAAGGAGTAGTCCTCCTTATATCATTACTCTTTTGCTTCACTTCTTGTACCTTTTGTCATTTGTCATCTTTTATGACCCAATTGGAGCTCCATGTCAGTGTTCCCCTTAGGAAAAGCCCTCAAGTTGTGTTGCAAAACTTGCGCACTCTGGTTATAATCTACTGTCTAGCAGAGGATATTATCACATTAACTCCATTTAAACAAAGTGTGAACACTTTCTCATGTGCTTATATCTGAGAACATCACCAACTCGAGAGCAATTTTTGTTTCTTAAGATTATAATTTATTAATTCATGCATATATTCAAACTGCAATAATACTCAACTGCTAATAGTAGTGATATTTTTTTTGTCCAGGCAAATCAACAAGCTTATGGTTGTTGTAGAGATGAAAGAAGAGTTGGAATCTAGGGTTTATCAAGGGTGATTGTCGAGGCAAATCAATATGAGGACCATTGGTTTCTGCTATAGAAAACTCGTTTGTATTTGTTAATGAGGCCCTTCATTCGACATTGAGTTGTTTAATGTTGTGGCTCAGGGAAAGAAAAAAAAAAGGTCAATGTTGTGGTTTGAAACATCCTTGTTATGCAGAACTTAGTAAATTGGTTTCCACTTAAAATGAGTGGCTACATTTTTTATTCCTTCGGATGCCAAACTTGCGCACTAGCTAAAATGCATTCACACATGAAACAGCTGCCAATATTATGGCAGTAATTGCATGCAGGCTCATTGGGAAGAAGCTTTGGCTTTGGCTTTTTATTTCTTTTTGAATAAGAAATGTGCAACCATCCATTCTTCTCCATCATTGTAATTAAAGAGTTCTGCGACAGCAATGAAGAATGTTCTCCAGTAGACAGTCCACTTGACAGCAGAATCCTTGCCGTAGGTTGACTCCATAATTGGCTTGATGGAAGCAGACTTCTGGTCCATTCTTTTCAGCCACTCTTCGCTGCAAAATAAAGTGTTCTCATTTTTTTTGTTCTTAGGGTATTGGGATTAACAGCTATACAAATCAGTAGGGGAGCAATGGATATTAGAGCTCAAATTTTCTGTTGGGCCTTGTTTGGTAAGGGTTTTAAATACACTTTTTATTTTCAAAAACAAAAAAGCATTTTTTTCTCAAAACCATTTAACAAATAATTCAAAACACAAGACACTTTCAAATGTGGACCCTTCTAAAAAAAAACTTATCACTTTTATATCACATCAAAACACTTTTTTAAATTAAAATCATAAGACACTTTGCAAAACCATTATCAAATGTATCGAAGTGCTTAATGATTCTTAACGAAGCACCCTCGCTATCATTACACATCAATATAGCAGAGTTAGAATTACAGAATGTTCGCCCTTACCTTGTCTGTGCGTAATGCTTCCCATTCACAAGCCAATGATTAACAACTGAAACATCATCCTGCATATAAACCATTGCCAAGAAGCCATTCACAAGTGAAACTAACTCTTTAACTTATCTTTTGGTTTTAATATGATCATGTAACTGCATTATTGACATTATGTAATAGCCTAGATCTATTGAGTCATAAACTATGGTACAATTTATGGGCTTTCTGAAGACAGGGAAAAATATCACAAGTTTGAGGGACGAAGTATACAGAGCTCACCTGAAAATATAGAAGAAGATTTGCTGAAGGCATTGTACCTCCAGTAAAGAAGAATCTAGTAATCCAGTCATCATCATTTATGTCCTACCCAAAAAAGTAGCCAGAGAGTATCATTAACCGTTACATACTAGAAACTGTATCTTAAGCAATGCCAAAACTAGAAGTGGCAATGTAGTCCAGTGTCTACAGTCCTACAAATAAAGTCAACATACCTCAAAGTGGTATGCAAATGCTTTGTGGCAGAAATGGTGAACAAAGAGAAGGCTATCCTGTTTCATCCACTTGGATATCTTCGTTAGAAGATCCTTATAGTTCTTCATATGCTGTGTCAAAGAGCAAAGCTAAATCTTGAACCATTTCTCAACAGTAAACATCATGTCTATGGCAATGGCTTTAAAACGAACTGACCTCAAACATTTCGATGGTAAATAATCGATCATAGGATGCTTCCATTTCGAATGTGCTAATATCTGAAACAATGATCTCTACATTCTGCAGCTGAAGATCCCTACAGAAAAGAGTCAAAGGAGTGGTTTAGAAAATTACTATAGCATGTAGTTTGCCAACTAATCATAATAAAAAACACCATATTAATCAACCTGGTCTAAACACAAAACAGTTAAAGTAAGCATCTGAATTTGTCAGAATTCTCAGGATATCTTGTTTCATTAGTTTAAGTCACATGTTAATATCCTGATGATCTACTGTTAATCATGTTATAATTTCCATGATGCTATTTTCCTATTGTATCTGTCCTACACAATCAGTTTTAATTGATTCATAAATACTAAATAGTAGTCTTTTTCTATATTCTCATCGTCTTTCTTTCTTTCTTTCTCTCTTTAACATAATCATAAGGCAAATGGGTAGAGTAGCATACCTACACTGCTGATCAATATGTGCTTTCTGGGTTGTTGAATTGCAAATCCCTGTAACCTTGCAGTTACTATACTTCTGTGCAATGTATAAAGAGAGTGACCCCCAGCCACATCCAATATCAAGAACAGAGTGACCATCTTTTAACTGTGACCTCTCACAGTAAAGCTCCAACATTGCTACTTCAGCGTCCTCTAGGGTATTAGACTTGTCAGAGAAGTAACAACAACTGCACAAAGACCCCATCAGCTTTATACACTGTAAAAGTAGGATCAAGAGCTTTTGACTAAAAAATCCTTCAATAAATATGTTATATATTTTGAATACCCATGAAATTAACAATCTTCTATTACAAAACCCACACAGTAAAACTCAAGATCCAGGTAATTGTTATCCAAATGATGAATTCCAGATTTCGGCGAAGGAAGTTACCTGTATTTAAGATTCTTTCCAAGGACGAGTTTGAAGAAAGAGGTTGGGAGCTCGTAATGTTGAGCCTTCGGCTCGTCAGTCTTGATGGCTATGGGCATCTCCCTTAGAGCTGCAAGCAGAATTAGGAAAGTTTTAACTTGCAAATTCAACAGCCCAAAAACAGTAAACAAAAAGGCTGATTTAGAGCCTGACGGAGAAAGAGAGAGGATTACAAAGTACGAATTGGAGGAGGTCGGACAGCTGGAGTTCGGAAGACGGCTTGTAACCGGAGCGAAGCCGGCCGGCCAGCAGCAGCCGTGTGAGCTTCCGTATCACAGCGTCTGGTAGCAAATTGCGCTCCAGTGTAGATAGCATCAGCCTCACTGTGGCGTCGTAGGGTACCTGCATAAGCCCAACCATCGCTCTCTCTCTCTCTCTCTCTCTCTCTCTGGCTCTGTGATTTCAACCCCACGTAGTCTTATCTTTGTGGCAGGCTGTAATTCCCGAGTAATGTTAAGAATAGTTTATTTGACTTTTAAATTCTCCGATTGGATATCAGATCTGTTAGGACTCAGGTGATCCAGGTTTGGACGTCGTTATCATCGAAGCTAGTTTTTATTATAATCGAACCAAAAAAACAGCGGCCGTCCGATTAACTAACCTACCCTCCGACCAAAACATACACAAAAATATCTCGCAAACAAAATATCTACTGACCTTAATATTTACTTTTTTACATTTACAGGTAATTTTAACTTATAAGGGTGAAAAAGTAAGAGTAAAAAAATAGAGTATATATAGCGTTACTTGTATAATATAATAAATTTGTATCTCCGCTTGCCGGGTTTTTTCCGCATCTGCTCTTTATATAGGAGTCAAGAATTAAGGGAAACATTTTTTTATATTGAAATTAATTAATAAAAGACCGAGAAAAATGATTTTCCTTTTTTTAATTAGTTATCTTGGCTTAAACCTTGTAAATGTAATCCATGGACAGTAGGCTCAATTCCCCTTAGTCACACAATATTTGGGATGAATCATATATAGTATCATATATATCAAGTGAAAAATTAAAATCTTTGATATATTTATCTTTGGATGAACATGATAATTAAGTTTTTTTATTTTTTTATTTTACCATATCTAGAAATTGTAGATGTAATAAATAGCTGAACGTTTAATTTAAAAACAAGAATAATTAGGATTTGAACAAATCTAATTTTCCAAATAATAGAATTTTCTAGCTAGAAATTCTAGAAACCTAGCTAAGAGGATAGTTTGATCCAATTTTCTTCATGCTTAACAAAAGAAAAGAAAACAAATGCCTTGTAATTAATATAGCAGCACCAATTTGATTGGGTCTACTCGCTTTAACTGAATTTAAGCTAATGTCGGTTCAAATTAAATAAATAAATAGATATATGTATTTTTAGGTTTAGAAAAAGAAATTGAGACTATATAAGTAGAAACTCTGCATATAATAATTTATTATCTTCAATGTACATGAGCAGAAGATCATGGTACAAACCATGTCCACATCACTTGTCCTGACATTGACAAAACACCTTATAACTACAAGGATCGCAAGGATACTATATAACGTTAGAAATCATGCTCTTAATTATTTTACAATCATCACCATACAATATTGATAAAACAATCTCAATCGATTCTTGGCATTTTCTTTTAAGAAGAATTAGTCTAGAAATCGATCGAAACTATCACGTCAACGTCGTGAAATAGACGTAAAATAATAGCATTACTTGTCTACTAAATCTAGTACCGGAGTTGTTGTACCATGTAGTACATTACAGTGTGCAGCAGCAGCAGGCTCTAGTGCGATGCACTTACGATGAAGAAGAAGAACTAGAAAGAGCTCTGGTGGTTATGGACGCCTTCGTATGTTGTAATCACACACCTTGGATCCTCGTTATCTCTCTCAACTCTTTTCTTCACAGGGCATCCGTCAACGGAACATCTGTAGTAGTTTCTGTAATCACATGTATATATATATATAATATGGTCGTTATGGTATATATATACATTTTTGGAATTATAAAATCATGAATTTTGTTAATATTGTAGCTATATATTAATTACCTGGGATTTGCGCTGTTCTTGACCATTTTCTTCCCATACTTCCTCCACTTGAACCCGTCGTCCAGAACTTCAACCTCTGATATTGTTCTAAACGCAACTCTTTCTCTCACTTCCCTTCTCTCGTTGTCATTCTCACGCTCTCTCGCTGCAAGATTTAAACATTCAGACACAGAGAGAGAGAGAGAGAGAGAGAGAGAGAGATGCTATTCAATGACTAGAGAGTAATATTAATGTTTAAATTGTTTGGAAGCAAAGAAACAATATTAGCTAGGCATGACAAACATCAGATTCTTAGAGAAGAGAAAATAGTTTTGCAAGTCAAATGGGAATTAAGTTAGATCATGGGCTATTGGAGGGTATGAAGAAGTTTGTGGTGGCTGGGGGCATATACAAGAAAAGATTTGCTGGTTGATTCTTGTAAAGTGCTTAGAGATGAGTGTACAGTGTTTTCTGCATAATTGGTGGGTTTTGTATAAAAAATTCATTCATGGGAAGAACAAAAAAAACAAGAAGAAGAAGAAGAAGAAGAAAAGAAATATTGGTTATGAATGATTTTGCTTACTTCTACTAGACCCATCAGGGTGGCTGCTGCGACTCCCACCAGACTCGACGACTTCATTTGCTTGATAAACAGGATTCTGAACAGACCCAGAAGCATCAGACGGCGGATCCTCCTCCACCCAGCAGTCATCGAACATCAAGTACTGATCGGCCGGAAGCTCCAAAATGGAGTGCTCGGCAAACTGATCTCTCTCATGAAAATCCGAGGGTACTCTATAATTGTTGCCAGCAGCCATTTCTGAGTGGTAGTAGTGTCGAAAAAAGCTTGAAAGCATTTGCTATGTTGTTGTTTTTTTCTTTTGAATTATCAAACAGAATGTTTACGGCATACATATAAAAAACCTCCATGGCTCCCGCGAGCGAGGGGGCTTCATCGTGAGCTTCCTGTGAAAGAGCAGGAAGTTTCAAAGGTAATTCTAAGTAGAAGTGCCGCATAGCCAAAATTAAACTCATGGAGGTGAACAGAAGGAGAGAGTGGGGCATGCCAAGGATGACTTGGGGGAGACTTTTACACTCTCTCTCTCGTAAGCTTTGATTGTGTGAAATTGGGTGCAGGGACGGAGGGGATCTCGTGCTTGGACCAACCCCTTCACAACGGAGAAGAATCCAAGTCAAATGGAGTTCGATCGATAGTGATTGGAGTGATCTTTATAGCTAGGTTGCTTCCTTGCAAAACAATCCTACAATCCAGCAGCCGAGCTCATGACAAACTTTACTTGGCCTTCCTCTTTGAAGTCGTTGCACGTTGTGAAATCAGCTGGCTGTTGAATAATATTATAGAAAAATGCTTGGCTTTATTAAAAATGTCATCTTTTGGTCATTTTAATCCTATATGGCATCACTCATTTTAAAATTAATAGATTTTAAATAATAAATTAATAGATTTTTGAAAAATGGGTCATGCTACCTAAGATTAAAATAGCCAAAAGATGAACTTTTTAATGAAGTCAAGCATTTTTCAATATTATATGCTAGGGATAAAAAGACCATTTTTTGTCCATAAAAGTCCTAGGTGGCAAGAGGCCACAGGCCCGATCAGTGGGTGGGGCCATAGCAACTATGGATGGGGCTTGTAGCCTCTTGCCACCTAAAACTTTTATCGGTTAAAAATGATATTTTTAATTATTGCACTATAACATTCCCATTATTATATTATGAGATTTTTTTTTTTTTTTTTTAGAAACTTAACTTTAAACTCCTGAACTACCATGCGTTTTTAGAAACCCCAAATTTCAAAAACTCTCAATTTAACCCCTTAAACTTTCAATTTGATTCAATTGATCTCCCTCTGTCAAATTCAGCCGAAATGACTAAAAAGACCAAATTACTCTTTGATTTTTATTTTTATTTTTTTAAAAAAAAAAATTTAATATTAAGGGTAAATTTAAAATTTTATAAAAAAATCTAGTGATATAAAGGTTATTTTATCACTTTTAACGTTTAAAATCGGATGGAGAAAGTATATTGCATCAAATTGAAAATTCAGGAGGTGAAATTGAGATTTTTTTTTTTTTTTTTTTCATTTCCAGCTGACGTGGCATGCTCAGTTTATCTTTATTAATTTTATTTTTATGCTAAGAAAATGTTAAATAACATATCTTTTCACGATAATTGTTTAAATTACTGAAAATTTAGACAACAAATAACTCATCATTGGAACTTCATAGTATGAAGCTACCGATCTTGTACTTGTATTTATTTATTTTTATTGGAGGTCGGGAGGTCCATTAATGGGAACCCTTTATAGTTTACACATTTGTTTTTTTTTTGACAACGTTGACTTAAATAAGCTAGAGAAGAGAATGTGAATGGTTGAAATTACAAACATATCTAATTTGGTTCGTTGGAAATTTGTTAAATCATTGTTACTTTTGATTATGACGAGTAGAAAAATTAAAAAAAGTTAAAGGAAGCCAGTTGAGTTACCGTCAATTCCATCCAATTTGTGGTTTACATTTTGTCAAGCCAGCTGCTAATTGAAATCTAAAATAGTGGAGAACAGTTTAGTCTATTGATACTAAATCTTATCAACCACACCATTTTTTCTCCTTCTTGACGCCTAATTCCCACCACCATAATAGTCGTCGTCACTAGCACTGTTCCCACCGTTGACCGCCATAGATTATAGCTATCATTAACCTTCACTTTGTCTCAGCATGTCGCCATTTGAAACCCTAACTGCATCGTCTTCTCCCACTCAAATGACATTCTCGCTCAAGCTTAAATTTCATTTAACAAGATTTAAACTACAAATAGAAAGAAATTGAAGCTAACTCAACTTGGAGGTGAGCCACTCCAATAATTTAATGTTCTGCATTACCATAATTATTTTAGGGTTCAAAGGTTAGAATGTATTTTCACTATTTGGAATTTGAAGTCAAGAAAGACTTGATTTTAGACTATAATTGAATCCTCACAGATTGTTGGTTTATATCAAAATAAGCTTGAATGAATCAACCGTACTTGAGTATATTGTTAGCTTTGTTATGACTTCAAATATTATTTGTCTCTATTTTGATCCAATAAGAGTAGGGGCGGAAATTTGTGTTCTCGTGTTAGGTTTGAGTCGTGTCAAGGCATGGGTATAAAATTACATAAGCCAATGCTAACCCGACACATTTAGGCCCCGTTTGGTTTGCGGAATAGACCCTTGGATTGGACTAGCTAACACTAGGTATAGCTAGTCCTTTGTTTGGTAACACTCTATTCCTGAGAATAGTCTATTTCCATGAGACTACTAATACCATACACAGGATTAGCTAAGCCACTAAAAAATGAGTGGCTTAGCTAATCATTTCTTGTGGGATTAAATTAATTGTGTAAATTGCCACAAAAAACCTCACTTATGGGATTAAATTCCGTTATCTCTCTCTCTCTCTAATTCTTCTATATTTCTCTCTCTCTCTCTCTCTCTCTCTATATATATATATATATGTCTTTATATTTCGTTCTCTCTTTTTTTATTTTTTCTCTGATTCTTCTGGTACAGTTTTTCTGCAAGTACAAACGAATTTTTTTTTTTTTTCTATGCCGTCTCCCTTCTCAGTACCGTTTCTCAGTTTTTTTTTTTTTTTTTAATTCTGTTTTTTTTTTATTTCTTTTGATTCTCTGTACTATTTCTCTTTGATTTTCTTTTATCCGTTTCTTTGTTTTTTTGTTTATGTACCCCTTTTTTTTTTTTAATTCTATTTCTCTGAATCTCTGTTTTATCAGTTTTTTCTTTTCTTTGACGGAGAAACAAAATCTGCAAGGTTTTTATAAAATACAAATATATAATATATATATTTTTTTATTTCTTTTGATTCTCTGTACATTCTCCAACTATATTTTTTTGATTTCTAGATTGAGTTTGATTATGTTTTCTCCAACTATATATTTTTTTTATATAAATAATTTTGTAGCATAATTGCAAAAAAAAAGGCCACATACCTAACATGATTAAAAACAAAAAAAGAAAAAGAAATTATAGTAAAGTTGTTTATGTTTAAAAAAAAAAAAAAAAAGAATGAAAGTCCTTAATAATATAAATTATATTTGTATTATAAGGGTATTTTAGGAAATTTGATCACAATATGATTCCATTCACCAACATATTGTATTGTACCAAACGAAGGAATATGATTAGCTAGTCTATTCCAACGTTACAACCAAACAAATGAATATGAATAGTTAATCTATTTTATACTCTTCTATTCTCAGTGGCAGCTAATCCTTTTCCAATGGACTAGACATTCCGCGAACCAAACGAGGTCTTAATAAAATGAGTAAAACCACTCAATCATAACCCTCTAATTTTATATTAGGTTTGTGTTAGATTTGCGGGTTACATTAAAAATTGTCATGCGTGTCGGATTCAGTTTGTATCGAAACATGGGTATAAAACTATATATGTCAATCATAATCCGATCCATTTAATTAAACAAATCAGCCTCCTCAACCCTAACCCTTTAATTTTATATTGAGTTTGTATAGTTTAAAAATTGACTATCCTAATAATAGTTCTAGAGTATGTTGTCTATTATTTTTATTTTCCTTGAATATTTTACTATTCTTCTTTCTCTATGGATATTCTACTATATTTGATATACAACTAAACATTTCAGTTCAGTGGAATTAAAAAAAAAAAAAAAAATGCTGAGACCGATCAAAATCCGTACGTCAACGTCAAATAGTCAAACAGACAAAAAAGGAACTCCCTGCGCACGTCTTAACACGGAAGTTTTGAGGCAACTTCTTACGTTGTTCGTCGCTTGATGGGCCCGCCCTTATCTTTGAAATCTTCTTCCATTTTAAGACTTCTAATGATGTTTAATTTTTTAATTTGGGACTAAAACTGGGGTTAACTTCACAATATGACGTAGTATTATCCCAACTGCTTGGCGTCACAATTAGGCACACGTCAAATCAAAATCCATCTTCTTAGCTTATCCTTTTTCTTCGAAGGCCGAAGGTTCTTTAGCAAGCAGCACCAAGAATTTTCTTGAACTCAATTTATAAATTTATTTTGCATTTTTTTAATGTATAAATTGTATATAGTTTTTTAATTAATATGTGAATAGTTACATAAATATATCACAATATTATCGTAACAGTTTCAATCAATACTGAAATCAGTCGTTATTTATAAAATTGTCACCCGATAGTATTGTGAGATACTTGTAATTTAAAATATCATTTTTATTAAAAACAAAAATGCACTTTTTAGTTTTTTAAAAGACTTGTGATAATTTTTTAAATTGAGTGGAAGAAATTTTTTTTAATCCAATTAGGAGAAAATTGGTGTCCTTTCTTAGAAGCTTCGTTCCATGGAATGCTCCAATGGACTTTATAGATTAGCTTAATTGAAGGCAATTCTTGGGCCCCACAAGTTCAGGTGAGGAATTATCACCCACTCAAGGTTTCGAAGATATCGGTATTGCATAGATTCTTCTTTCGGTCATTAATTTTTATTTTCTGTAAACATTTATTGATCCAATTTTGTTATATTTGTTTTATCTGTGTCGTGCAATTTGCTGTGAATAATCAAATGGTGTCATAATTTTCAAAAAATGGTGTGAAAATTGAAAGTGGATCGTACTTCTTTGGTCGCCATGTTGAATTGAAAGTTTTCATCAGATACGATTGATTGGTCAGATCTCTTGCAAAATTCCCAATCTCCATTATTGACTTTCTTTTTTACCTAATATTATTTTATAGGGAAAGATACAGTTTATCTCCCTCAAGTTTCAGGAGTTTTTTAATTTTAACTCTAAAGTTCAAAAATTGGCAATCTACCCTCTAAAGTTTCAAAAATTGACAATTTAAACTTTTTGTTTAATTTTTCCGTTAAATTGGACGGAAATTGGATGTAATTTCATAGATTTCTGTCCATTTTGAAGGAAAAATTAAACGGAGAGTTTAAATTGCCAATTTTTGAACTTTGGGGTTGAAATTGAAAAACCCTTAAAACTTCAGGAGGGTAAACTGCATTTTCTCCTATTTTCTATTTTGTGGTGTGGACTTATTTATATGACTCTCAATATACTTGAAAATGTTAGGTGGTTGACAATAACATTAAAATGCAGCCAATGGTCGTTATTTTTATTTTTATTATTATTTTGTAATGATCGGCGCGACTTTAATCACATGCTAATATGTGTCAACAAGTTATAAAATAGTTGCAAGTATAACATTAATATAACATATATAATAACGAACAAACAAAAAAAGCCCAATAAACTTATAAGCAGGTTATAAATATAGGAGCAATATGATTACACTTAATATTTGTAACATTTTCATTGGATGTCTTTGATTGTTGCATGCTTGACTCTTCTTGTGCTTTCTCATCTCCTATGCTTTCAGTAATTAAATTTTCATCTTAATCTTCAGCACATTATTAAAACTCAAAATCTTTTAATGCATAATTTCAAATGAGATTATGAATAGCGATAGCTGTCACCTCAATTTTTACTTGTTTGAATATAGCATATGATTCAATATCTTCCACGTACTTGTTCAAATCAGGCGTTTCTGCAAAAGCTCTAGATTAGAGTAAAAAAAATGTTTATTTTATTTTATTTCAAAATATGTAATTTGAAAATTCAATTTTTTAAAATATAGCTAACATTTGGTAAAATCACAATTTAACTTTTAAAATGCACTACAAAAAATTTTAACAATTAATGACTCCTTTATAATGACGTTTTCGCCCCCAAAAAGGTCATTGTTAAGCTAGTGACATTCAAATAGTATATTTTTCAAGATGACAGAAATTGCATAGACATGAATTTTGATTAAAGTCATTTGAATAGTAAAAATGTAGGAAAAAAAGGCTAAAATGGCACCTTTAGAAGGTGACATGTGAACAGTGCACATCACCTTCTTCTCTGTTGTTTCTCTATTCATACATCACCTTCTAAAATGTGGCGTTTTCACTATTCAAACGTCACTACCTTTTAAAAAATTATTAAACAAATTTTTTTTACCATATATATATATATATATATATATGTGTGTGTGTTGGGGGGGGGGGGGGGGTGTGTGGAGTGCCGTGTGGAACTTGGGAGAAAAACAACAATTTTTTTTAAAGCCTCAAGTGGCTCCACCACTGGGTGGCCAGAAAGGCACCCCTAGCCTTGAGGGTGACTCGTGGGCCACCCCTTCCCCCCAGGTGTGGCTACCGGTTTGACACCTGTGTTTTTTATTTTTTTATTTTAAGAAAAAAGTTTTGTGTGTGTGAAAGTGGAAATTTTTTTAAGTTTTTGGGTGTGGGTGATTGTTTTAAATGTAAACTTTGAGTGCCAATATTTTCAAACTTTGAAACTGTTCACACGTCACTATTCACAAGCGAATAGTGACGTGTTACTATTCATACGTCGCTATTCGCATGTGAATGGTAACATGATTGGGGGCTTCGCAAGGTAGTTAGTTTGTTCATCAAACATGCATGATTCAATTGCTGCAAACTAGTTAGTTTGTTCATCAAATTAGTGCTGCATGGCTATACTATACACTATAAATAGAGGGTCTGCAACAGATGCCATAAGCCTTCATGCTCTAAAAGAAAATCAAAACAATTTTGGAGGTTGCTGAACTATGTCTATGGCTATGGCACGGCTATGGCACAAAGGCTTGCTAAACTTGGAGAAGAAATCGAACGCGTCGAGAACCAGCCTTTGTGCCATGGTCATAAACATAGTTTAGATCTTTGTGCCCGAAAGAAAGTAAGAAAAAACTTGCTTTTAGGCAGAATAATTTATGCTGCTTTTTCATTGAACTTAAATAGAGAAGAGTTACAATTGTAGTTGATCACATCAAGCTAACAAGCTAATCTTGATGTGATAAGATAATAAACTAAGAGGGTTGATACAAAAGAGAGACCAATTACAAAAGAGAATCATCCACAAGAAGTTTGGTAGAATTGATCTGTTTGCATTTAATAACAATACTATAAATAGAAGTTTCTGTAGAATTAGATAACTCATAGCCTCCAGAGAGGCTCGTTTGCAATCTCGTCCATACAGGATTGCAGACGAGAGCAACCAAAGAGGCTCGTCCATAATCTCATCCAGACTAGATTGCAAACGAGAGGATCACTAGGAGTTACAGAGAGGCTCGTTTGCAATGTTAAGGAAGAGCATTATAATATTACATAGTAGAAGTGCCAAGTCAATCAGCATCATATCGCGCGTCTGCAATCTCGTCTGAACGGGATTGCAGACGAGCCTCTCTGTGACTCCGAGTGATCCTCTCGTCTGCAATCTCGTCTGGATGGGATTGTGGACAAGCCTCTCTGGACGCTATGAGTTATCTAATTCTACATAAATTCCTACTTATGGTATTGTTATTAAATGCAAACAGATCAATTCTATCAAACCTCTTATGGATAATTCTCTTTTGTAATTAGTCTTCCTTTTGTATTAAGTTATTAACCCTCTTAGTTTATTATCTTATTACATCAATATTAGCTTGTTAGCTTGATGTGATCAACTATAATTGTAACTCTTCTCTATTTTGCGCATTTGCAATGTAATGTTATAAGGTTCTTCCTTAACAATGCCATGGTTTGGAGGTTAGATATTTTGTTTTTTTTTTGATAAAGAGGTTAGATATTTTATATCTACTGCAACTTCTCCACCCACACAAGCAACGTGCCACTCTTCCGACCATCTCTTTTCTCACTGACCCTATCCAGGGGTGGAATTAAGATTGTTTTTGGGGTCCGAACTTTTACACATATATATAATCCCTTTACGTGTGTTCACGTATTTATGTAAAATTAAATTAGCCAAAAAAATATAATAATCAAAGTAAATATTCAAAATATTAATATAACGACATTACAAATACATAATAATATAAACTAATGGCAAAATAAAATATGCATAATTAATAGGGTCTAAGAAAAATGGGTAACTTTTTAGGAATCGGCATTATCTTGAGGGATTTCTTAGAAACAAACCGAACACAATCAGGTGTTAGTCGAATGCTGCAAAACAAAAAATAAATTAGAAGAAGAAATGAAATAACACAATAAAAAAGAAGTTATCTAATTTTTTTTTTTTTAAAAAAAAAAAAAAAAATTAAAGGTGTTGCATTTTAATTAACACATCGACTAAAAAGGAATGAATAGCTCTCACGCTGCCAAATAAATTTCAATAGTACTACACTAATAAATTTTATGCCTACCACTTAAACAAACTAATTAATTTCAATTATTATCTTTTGTTTGTCATTTTTTTTTTGTTTTTTGTTTTTTGTTTTTTCTCTTGTAAAGTCTTTGTGTTGCTAGTTTCTATAAAAAGTTTTTGGGTGCTTCTTAACTAACCAATTCCACTATGGCGTCCTCAAGAGGTAGCTTAATTGGTTGGGCTACGTTTAATAAAGTGGAGGTCTCTAGTTCGAATTTTCCTTTCTTTCTTGTGCGGACATGTCAAAAAAAAAAAAAAAAAAAAAATCCACTATGGTCCAATTTCAAAAAAAAAATTCACTATGGCCCACTACCACCGAAACTGTTGGCAGCTTTCTCTTTTAGAGTATTTTTAGTATGTTAAATGACTATTCTATTAAAAAAGAAGAAGAGATAACCTTGATTAAGAATGAAAGAATGTGAATAAATCAAATTTGGTGTTAATATATATATATATATATATATATATATATATATGTGTGTGTGTGTGTGTGTGCTATCACACTTGGAATAGACACTCCGGGCCTTGTGAATGGTTATTATAAGGCTATTTTGTTCTACATTCTTCAATTTATAATAAAAGCTATTTTTTTTTTCTTCTAATGGAATAGCCTTTCCTCATGCCAAACGTAAAAGCACTCTTTCCATCTCAAGGTTTCTCTCAAGGGCTATGGAGTGGATTACTACAATAAATCGTATTATTTTTTTGCCTTGTTTTTGGTTATTTATATATATATGTCATTGATGGTTTGTCTAAACAAGAAATATTGAATAAAATGAATCACATGTCTATAGTTGCCAATGCTTATGTTACGAATCACAATTTAAGCCAATAAGAAATTATTGATTTGCTTTCTACAGGTTTCTCTGGAACTCTTCAGAATTGGTGAGATAAACACCTCACTGAAGAATCTCGAGAAACAATTACAAAAGATGTCAAGAAAGATGAAGATGGCTTACCAATATTTGATGAGCAACATGGCACTGGTGAACCCGATAGTGTTAACACATTGATTTACACCATCATTAAGCATTTTATTGGAACACCTTCTAACATCACTTCTCGCATTTCTGATTTCCTGAATAATCTTCGTTGTCCTACTATGTCTGATTATAGATGGTATCAATATGTTTTTCTTTCTTGCGTTATGGTTAGATCTGATAGTCAAAAGCCTTAATGGAAAGAAAAATTTATTGATGGATTACCTTCATTATTTGCTCACAAAGTTAAAGATGAACTCATCAACTCTAACACTGGATTAATTGAATATGAAAACTTAACTTATGGCGATTTGTTTTCTACCGTTAAAAAACTTGGTATAAAAATATGCATCGATCAAAAAATGATAAGACAACAGTTGAAAAATAAAAAGAAAGTTAAATATGAAATGGGTAATTTTTGCGAACAATTTGGGTTACCTCCTATGGCTCCCTCCTAGAGAAATAGAAAGAAACCCGATAAAATTTTTAAGAAAAGACCTGCTCCATATTACAATAGTTACAAGAAAAGAAAATTTAATAAACCAATTAAAAAATCTTCAACAGCTAACAAATCCAAAAGGAATAACTCAAAATTTGATAAATATTTTTTCAAAGGAAAATGCTTTAATTGTGGGAAATTAGGACATTTTGCTGATAAGTGTCTTGAACCACCCAAAAATTTGAAGAAAGAAATTAATGCTTTGAAAATATATGACAATAAAAAAGACAGTCTTTTTAGAATCCTACATTTAGAATCCTACAATCAATAAGTTCTTCTGATTCATCTGATTGTGATTTTTTAACAACTTCAAGTGACTTTGATTACCCTTCTACCAGTGAATTTTCTAATAATGATTTTAAAATTGGTTGTAATGATTCTTGCTACAAAAATGTCAAAACTTGCAATGTTCTCACAAAAACTGAAGAACAAGAAAATTTGCTAATTACTTTAATTTCAAAAATTGAAAATCCTGAATTAAAAGAAGACTACCTTAAAAAACTCAAGAATACATTGGTTAAAAATACTAATAAACCTAACAATACAAAAATCTCTCTTGATGAAACTTTGGAACGATTTTCTAAACAAAAATCCAAAGAGATTACTATCTTAGATTTGCAGCATGAGATTAGTAATATCAAGAAAGAAATTGCAGATTTAAAAAATGACCTTTTTACTATTAAATCTGATAATAATGATTTAAAACAACAACTATTAATACTGAAAATCCAAAATTGTTTTCAAGATCACGATTCTGATAATGAAAATGATAAGCAATCTGAGCATTCTGATGAAGCATAATCCAGCAATAAAGTGATTGCCAATGAAGTCAACAATGAAGTCAAGATTATCAGTCTTATTAACAAGATTGTTCCGCCTAAATGGTATTCTAAAGTTCATATTGTCATTGCTCCTGATTATGCCTTTGATACCATTGCTTTGATTGATTCTGGTGCTGATTTAAATTGCATTCAAGAAGGAATAGTGCCTAGCAAATATTTTGAAAAATTTACTAAAAGGTTGAATTCTACCAGTGAAAGCCGTTTGCAAAACAAATATAAATTAAATAGTATACATGTTTGTCAGGGTAATATTTGTTTTAATACTCCTGCTGTTCTTGTTAAAAACATATATGAAAAAGTTATTCTTGGTCTTCCTTTCATTTGTATGCTTTATCATTTTTCTGTTGATGAAACTGGCGTTTCAACTATTAAAATGGGTGTTGAAGTAAAATTTTATTTTGCTAACAAATTTAAAATTGATATTAGCCATTTTAACATTATCTCTGCTAAAACTAAACATTTAAATTTTTTAAAACAATAAGTTAAATACAAAAAGATTGCTGAACAACTTTCTGATAAGTTATTACAATCTAAAATTGCCTTTTTCAATACCCACATCATTGATCTTGTTTGTTCTGATCTTCCTACTGCTTTTTGGCATAGGAAACATAGGAAGAAACACATTGTTTCTTTACCCTACATTAAAAATTTTTCTGAAAATAAAATTCCCACTAAAACCAGACCCATTCAAATGAATGCTGAAACTTTAGATTTTTGCCAAAAAGAGATTGTTGATTTACTTGCCAAAGGTATCATTCGTAAGAGTAAAGCTCCTTGGTCTTGTGCTGCTTTTTATATCATGAAAAATGTTGAAGTCGAAAGGGGAACCCTTAGGCTTGTAATCAATTACAAACCACTCAATGATGTACTAGAATGGATCAGGTACCCCATTCCAGATAGGAAGGATTTAGTTAGTCGTATCCGTGAGGCTATAGTTTTCTCTAAGTTAGATATGAAGTCAGGATTTTGGCAAACCCAAATTGATGATAAAGATAGGAATAAGACTGCTTTTACTACCCTGTTTGGGCATTATGAGTGGAATGTAATGCCTTTTGGTCTAAAGAATGCTCCTAGTGAATTCCAAAATATCATGAATGATATTTTCAATCCTTTCAGTCGCTTTACTATCGTTTACATTGATGATGTTTTGATTTATTCTAAATCTATTGATGAACACTGGAAACATTTGAATTCGTTTCTAGAAACAGTCAAGCACAATGGACTTGTTGTTTATGCTAAAAAGATCAAGCTTTTCCAAACCAAAATTAGATTCCTTGGTTTTGATATTTTTGAAGGTCGGATAAGACCCATTGACAGAGCCATTCAATTTGCCGATAAATTTCCTTATATCATCATTGATAAAAATGAGCTCCAAAGATTCTTAGGTTCTTTAAATTATATTGCAGACTTCTACAAAGATCTTAGAAAACACTGTAAACCTTTGTTCGATCGTTTGCTAAGCAATCCACCCCCCTGGATTGACACTCATACTTCTCTTGTTAGAGAAACTAAAGCCCATGTTAAGGCCTTACCCTGTCTAGGAATTCCTTCGGACAATGCATTCAAAATCGTTGAAACTGATGCTTCTGAAATTGGCTTCGGAGGTATTCTGAAACAAATTGTTTCTCCAGGATCTCCCGAACAAATTGTTCGATTCCATTTTGAATCTTGGAATAAGGCTCAAGCTAACTATAGTACTATTAAGAAAGAAATTATTTCTGTAGTTTTATGCATTACTAAATTTCAATCTGATCTACTAAAACAAAAGTTTTTATTACGCATTGATTGTAAATCTGCTAAATACATTTTGCAAAAGGATGTTGAAAATATTGCATCAAAACAAATTTTCGCCTGATGGCAAGCCATTTTAAGTGTTTTTGATTTTGATATTGAATACATTAAAGGTTCTAATAATTCTATTCCAGATTTTCTCATTTATGAATTTTTGCAGTGCCAGAATGGCAAGCAAAAAGGACAAAGAGAAGATTGAATCCAAGCCTTTGGTTTTGAAACCAAAGATTGCCATTTCTCCTCCAACTACCAATTCATCTATTGCTCTGGCCAATCGTTTCTCAGCCTTCAATCCTGGATCACTGGCCATTTACTCCAGTGCTCTTATTTCAGATTATGACCCTTTTGTCATCACTTCTCAAAAAACCTCTGCTCCTTTCATTAAATACGATAAAACCTCAGCTTATATCATTCTTCCTCATTCTGAATATTTATTTCATATTGAATTAAACCGATCTCACATTAAATTTCCTGCCCAAATTGCTACTTCCTACTTTCCTCCTCAATTTCATTGGATTCCTGAACATCCTCAAAAAACTCTTTCCTATTTTGCCAATATCTTACTCCAGACAAAGTCTGTCCATTTCAAACCTATTTACAGTAAGACTGATCCCCAAAAGCTCATTTATAATAGTGTCTATTTTAATAAAATCATTCTTGAAAAAGATTGGGGAAAACATCTCTCGCAACTCAAAAAATTAGATGATTTTCCAATACTTTTTTGCTATTACGATTATGTCAATGCTTGGTTCAAATTCATGCTCTTCCAAAATTCCAAATTTGACCACTCCTGATTCTTAAGCTTTGATAAAGAATTTGGAGGCATTCTCCCCCTCTGGTTTTCCAACTGGTGGAAAAAATTTGGTCTTATTCATGATATTCTCCCATTAAAAATTGTTGAGGCTTTTAAATCATTTAAAAATCTTTACAGTACTGATGAACATGGGGCCAAGTTTCCCCACACTCTCCATTTTGCTAAAAAATTCAAAATTTCCTGGATCATCAAGTGGCAATATGTTATTTTTGATGACAAGCTTGAACGCCATTGGTATATTAAATGGTGGGATAATTACACACGAACTGATAATATAGTTGATAATGTCAAAGCTCTGGTCCAGTTACCAAAAATTCAAGCTCCTCCAATTCCTAAACAATTAACCATTGACAATCCTGCCCACTTGATAACCCCCAGCACTTTCCTTTCTCCTCCCAAAGAGGCCGCTGCCCTCGCTACTTCTTCTGGTTCTTCCAAGAAAAAATCATCTTCGAAGAAAAAAGAGAATAAGGACATTTTAAAAGTATTACTCAAGTCTCTCGATGACAGCTCTAGTTTTGATGAAGATAAAAAATCTGATGCATCTTCTAAAGCTACATTTAACCCTATGCGAGAATGGTATGAGAATTCTGGTTTTTCTGGTGACAGTCCCGATAATTATTATCCAGGAATTGAAGATTTATAGTTCATTTGCCCTCCTCATGGCACCAATAATTCACATCATTTGCCCTTTAGTGGCACTGTTTACAGATCATTTGCCCTCCTCAGTGACACTGTTTACAGTTCATTTGCCCTCCGTGGCACCGTTCAAATCATTTACCCTCTGTGGCACCATTTACAGTTCATTTGCTCCCCGTGGCACCGTTTACCATTCATTGACATTTGCCAGGTCATCATGGCACAGTTCTACTACAGTCCCTATCGACATTACAGTACTTGCTACAGTGCCTGCCGACACTATAATATTTTCTTTTACTGTTAAATTTTCTTATGTAATTTTATTTACCCGCTGGACTTTGTCTATAAAAGGACAAGTCCCCTTCATTGTAAGGCAAAAGCTTTCAGCCTAAACACTTGAAATTCATCTGCAACCATTCTGCTGCTTTACTTGTAATCCTTTCTGCTTTTGTGTAATCTCACTATTTCTTTGAATTTGTAAGTACTTTTGTTAATCAAATCTTTTAATATCTTTCCATTATTTATTTGTTTTATTTTTCTTTTACCCTTTTATACGCTCTAATTTCGCACTTACTCTGAAAAATCTTGCATCATTTTTATTTTAATTGCATATACCTCCAACATGGATGGTTCTATTGTTTTATTTTCATTTATTTTTAATTAGTTTGTTTCATTTATCTTTTGATATCTCTCCCCTCCTTGGATATATATAACGTAATTATATATACGTAATTATCTGTTACGTACATAAAGACAACGTCGTCGTCTGTTGTTCGCCCGTAATTATCTTGGAATATATATTTGCATGTTAATTCCGTAATTATCTGTTGTTCGCCCGTTTTGTGTTTTGCTGGGTTCTAAAGACAACGTCGTCGTTTAAAACGCAATGAAAAAGCCCAAAACCCCTAAAACCCATTTGTGTCTCTCTTTCTCTTCGAGTTTTGAGTAATGGCGCGTGGCAAGAAGGCGAAGCCTATAACGGCAGCACCGAGAGCGGCGGAGAAACCGGAAACCAAGCGGCTGAGCAACGCCGAGCGGTCGGCTTACTTCTCGAGGAGAGAGGCGGCGAAGGTATTACGAACCGTACTCGAAGGCGACGCCCGGCGCCGAGCCGTCGGCTCCATCAAATCGCTCATTTATCGACCTTCTATCAGGAACAAGAAGGGCACGTTCGCTCTGGTCTGTGAAACACTCAAGCGTAAGTTTCCACCGACCAAACCCCTTAAAAATATTACTCCACTGGTAAATTAGTGCAACTTGATGTGTTGGATTTGGTGTTGCTTTCAGATCTTCCCATTATCAAGGACGTCTTGGAGGCTGCTGGCTTGCTGAAAGGCAAGTGGAAGGTATAATAACAGCACCTTCTTCTCTATGTGGGTTTTGCTTGTAAGCTGACAATAATTCAGTAACGCTAATAATCTGCTGATTCTGTTGCTGTAGAGGCAAGAGGAATTAATTTACATAATCACATATGACATTCTTTTTGGGAAGGTAAGTTCCGCGATTACCCTCTTTCTGTTTTTGTTTTTGGAGCAAATAAACTTCTCATCATATTATCGAAGAGTGCATAGTGTCAACCCAATGTTTGTGCCTCTGCTCTGTCATTTGAATATGTGAGATAATCCTTAACATGGATTCTTGTCTCCAGGCTGTTTCGTTAGTTGGGGATGCCGAGGTGTTTCTCATGCACCGGAAAGATGCTCTACAGGCAGCTTTGGCGCAGCTGTTAGTTAAGAAAAAAGTGAAGACCGCTCAAGATTTGGTCCAACTTTATCAAATACCTGGTGTGTGTGTGTGTGTGTGTGGGCGCACACGTTTACAATTGTTGATTTCATGTAAAGCTTCAAGTAATAGAGATGGAAATTATTTGGCTTCATTCACTATTTGTGTTCTTTTCCCCTTAGCAAAATGAAGAGAGAAGCTTAGCTTTATAACTTGACCATTGAAAACACTCCGCATATGTCATAAAATGCCTGCTTAGGTTTTTGAGAGATAGAATGCGTGTGGTGGGGGGGATGACTGGTGGTGAGAAAGTGGTGGTGGGGGCAGTTGGGGAATTCAGCCATGGGTGGCTGCAGGTGTGGTGCCAGTGATGGACGTTTCTAGTGTAAAAGAAGAGGGGTTCTTTAAATCTATATATATATATATATATATATATATATATATATATATATATATAGAGAGAGAGAGAGAGAGAGAGAGAGAGAGAGAGAGAGAGAGCTGCAGGTGTGGTGCCAGTGTTGGAGGTTTCTAGTGTAAAAGAAGAGGGGTTCTTTAAATCTATATATATATATATATAGAGAGAGAGAGAGAGAGAGAGAGAGAGAGAGAGAGAGAGCTGCAGGTGTGGTGCCAGTGATGGAGGTTTCTAGTGTAAAAGGAGAGGGGTTCTTTAAATCTCTCTCTCTCTATATATATATATATATAGAGAGAGAGAGAGAGAGAGAGAGAGAGGCTGAAAATGGTTTCTGCCTTTTGAAAGCAGAACCCATTTGCTGCCCTTTAGCCTTAGTTTTCCTTTGACCAGGAAATTGTTTTCCCATTAACTTCCATTTTCAGGCTGAGCCAAACATCAGAAAATGTGATAAATACTTTTGCGAAAACATTATACATCAAAACAGTCTTACCTTCGATTCGTCCGTAACCCCCCCCCCCCCCCCCCCACTCCACATTTTCAGTCTTACTAGATTATATGTCTCCCCCCCCCTACTCCACATTTTCAGTCTTACTAGATTATTTGTCTCTATTGATTTTAGGCATGGAGATGCCATATTAGTTTTTGCCTTGTAAAACGCAATGTCTAAACCCGGTTTTCTAATTTATGATGCAGAAGTTTCAAAACCTCGTCATGTTCGTGTAAATACTCTGAAAATGGATGTTGATTCTGCCTTACTCGAATTAGGGCGAGGATACATGGTACTTTCAGCAAACTTTTTGAACTTTTGTGGAATATGATTTAGAATATGTTTTTCATTTATGAACTAATCTTACAGTGAAGTGAAGAAAATATCTGGGGATACCATCAGCTACAGAAATATTTGGAACTAACAATGATGACCTTGTTTATTGCTGCTTGTTCAATGCAATAATACTTGGAGAAAGTCTCATAACATTCCTTTAGTCTTAGCCTTTCTAAAATTTTCTCTTTATCTCATAGAGCTTGGTACACCACTAGAGAGAAAAAAAAGTGACTGTTAGGCAAAATATTTAAAAACTCTTTTCACTTTTCAAACACTGGAAAACATTTTTCAGTTACCAAGCGGATTTTCAGATGTGGTTTCCACCACTAACACTTTTTCAAAACAAAATATAGAACACTTATAAAAAAAAAAAAAAAAAAAAAACACCAAACACAAAACATTTCTTAAAAAACAAAACACAACACACTTTTACCCCTAGTTGGGAATGTTTTGATAATATATGTTCATTTTTCAGGAAAGGAGTATTGTTACCCATAAAAAAAATTAAAAATATTAAAAAAGTGGAGGCCGCCCCCATTTCCACCTCCGATGTCCACCCTCATTTGCCCGCGTAGGGGAGAGGGCAGAGATCCATCCCCTCAAGGTGCGGGGATAGATCATCCACCCTCTGCGAGCCTCTCGCAAAGGAGGAGAGGGGAAGACCCACCTCCCCCACTCTAGTGAATGGGTGGCAACTGCCATCCGTGAGGTCAGGCTCAGACAATTTTTCTTTTGGTTTTGTTTCTTTTATCTTTTGAAAACATTTCTTAGTTTTTTGCTTTTGAGAAGCACTTTTTAGTTTATCAAACAAAATTTCTTTTGTGGACCCTACAAATTTCAAATGTGACCTCCACCGAAAACACTTCTCAATTTTTTTGTTTTCTCAAAACCCAAAACTGTTTTTTTTTAAAAAAGAAAAATACTTTTCATCTTTTCACTGTTTGACTCATAAATGAGGAGAAAAAAATGAGAGTAGAGAGTGCATGTGAAATTATTTTACTCAGGCCTGCAAAAGTTGTCTCAGAAGTGATGTCACTTGGGGAGGAAGTTAGTATAAGGAGGAAAGGCAAAAAAACTTCATCATATTCTTTTGGTGAAATTGAGCCAGAGCATATACTTTGTTAATATTGTTGGCATTGTTCCTTTTCCAGAGTTGACTGGTTCGTTTTTCTTTCTTGTCTATTTTGTGTGAAATAGGTTCAAAAGGATAACTTGGTTCCTGACTTGTTGATACTCCCACCAGGTGCTGACTTACATAACCATCCTCTAGTCATGAATGGAAGTGTTTTTATGCAAGTAAGATTAGCTTGTTTTCCCTTGAAAAATTACCATGACTTGGTAGTGATAGTAGTTTAAACTTTAGTATGTCTTCTGTTTGACTGATATTATGGTCTTCTTTTGCATAGGGGAAGGCAAGTTCTATGGTGGCAGCAGCTCTTGATCCTAAACCCGGATGGGAGGTGAGTAATGCTTATCTCATTTCTATTGGTGATTGAGTTTTTTCACTTGAGGAAAGCAGTTATCTCATCTTTCTCATACTCCTAGTTTTAATATTGTTATCTCATCCATCATTGACATTTCACATTCTCATTAGGAACCTACAATTTCAGTTGTACTTTACATTTTTTTTTCCTTTTCTTTTTTAATTGAGAAGCCAGGAAATATCTATTCGTATTTAAGCACATGATTTGAAAACGTTGCTTATCTTGAGAAAGCTAGACAACTTTATCATTTAGAGTGGATTGGTTAAAGCTATTTACTAGGGTTGTAATCGAACATTTCATCTAATTTTGTTTTGAACACGAGTTGAGCTTGAACTTATCACCGAGCTAGATAACATGTTCAAACTCGTTTTATTTATTTTTTTTGAACAAACTCAATTTTGTTCAAAAGCTGTTCAATTAACTTATTAATTCATTATATAAGGTAAGCACTGTTATTGTTTATATTTTTTCATAAATCCATGCTAATACTTAGTTAATTATTGTTAAGATTTTATCATTCGGGTTAGTTAGATAAATTAATTTTTATATATAAACATATAAAATTAACTTGACATAGAAATCATATATAGTTTTTTTTAATCATGAAATAGTCTGTTTATATTATATCTTATAGCCTCCTGGGTATGAGGATAAACTGCTTAGCCCGTCAGGAGTGAAAGCTCTTGGATTACTTGGTAACTGATTCTGGCGGGTGGGGTTAGTTACCCATAGGAGTTTGATTAACGGTGAGGATTGTTGTACAGTATGCGTTTGCGAAGTGCAATTAATCTGAGTAAAGTTCTCCTACGTTATCAAATATATATATATATATATATATATATATATATATATATATATAATCCCGACCAATTAGATTCTTAAATAATACAATCTCGAGTTTATGAATGTTTTACAATATATATATATATATATACACACACACATATATGCATGGTTTGCCAATGCTTTTAGCTTTGGGATTGAGATATATGAGATTTCTTTTGATTATTAATTTTGTTAGTCAATGCTCTGTTTATATCTTCTTTGAAGGTTCTTGATGCATGCGCTGCCCCAGGAAACAAAACTGTCCACCTAGCTGCTCTTATGAGAGGAAAGGGGAAGATTATAGCGTGTGAGCTGAATAAGGAAAGGGTTAATCGTCTAAAAGAGACTATTAGCCTCTCTGGTGCCACTAGTATCCTTCCTATAATTTTTCTAATCTCTTAAATGTCATCCTTATTATTTTTTTTATTTATTTTTGATGAATAAAATATCAACAAATGGCCCATGCAGGTCTCGAACCTGTGACCTTTGTGTTATTAGCATGAGGCTCTACCCAACTGAGCACGAGGCTCTAACTAACTGAGCTAATATGCCGGCTGCATCCTTTTTATTTTATTTATTGCCACACATCTTTTCCATTTCGTGATTGTTTAATAATCAGCAATCTACCTATTGCTATACTTAGGAAACAAAAATCTACCTATTGCTATGTCTATTTGTGATCCTTGATATTCATGTCTTATATGCTATTCTACTTTGTTTATACTTTTTTCTGGGTGGTTTCTGATCCACTCCCACATGTCTACCTATAGTTTGTCATGAAACGGCATTTTAAGCTTAACCTGGTTTCCAGATATCAAAGTTCTGCATGGAGATTTCTTAAAATTCAACCCAAAAGATCCGTCATTCTCCAAGGTAAAGCAGAATGTGCTGTCTTTTCACTTTTATGGTCTTTGTGTTCTACATGACCTATTGTGGATATGTGAATATAAGTTTTGCCCCCAGTATTCACCTTTAGTCATTTGAATTGCCTTCTCAAATCAACCTTTAGATATAATAGTCTTGGTTATAACCCAAACATGGGGACCGGACCAGTCATTCAACAGAAGTTTGTGCCATCAACAAACACTGTAACTGGGTTGGAAACCCAACAATTTGGTTAAGCATAGTTATTTGGCTTATGCTTTATCCCAAAAGAGCAGTTTGGAGTCTGAAAAAGTCGGTACATGTTACTGCTTTATTATTGGTTTTCACTTCTAATGGTCAGTTGGGTTTTTATTACAAAATACAAAAAATCTGGCCTCCTTTCTTTCTGAAATTCCCCAAAGCCCCTTGACTGATCTATCAGATCTCACTGTATTCTGTGTATGGTTTACACTTACAAGCTAATTCAACTCCACAGTTCAATGCTATTCTTTTGGATCCTTCATGCTCTGGCTCTGGGACAGCCTCTTCGAGATTGGACCATCTGCTCCCATCTTATGCTACGGGTAAGTTTTTAGCTTCTCTCTGTATTTTTATATTGTGATGCATAAACCTTTAACAGACTGTTGTTGTAGGTCAGGAGATTCCTTTATGTAAAACTTGATATATTTTATGTAAGGTGCTAATAGTAATGGCCTTTAAAAAGTCATTCTAATAGTGAACGATAAAACTTCTTGGTGCCCTTATCCAAGCAATCAGGACTTAATGTTGCTTTTGTGTGAGCCAAGATAAAAGGCTTAGTATCTTTTGGAGCTCAATTGGCCTATCCCTGTGAGAGTCAAGATAAAAGGCCTAGTATCTTTTGGAGTTCAGTTGGCCCGATCCCCACCAAATTTGCTTCATATTTCTTACCTAATCCCTCTCCTTATGACACAGGACCAGGGCGAGAGAGAGAGAGAGAGAGAGAGAGATTTGGGCTGCGGTCAGGGGCATGTTGCTCACTTTTGGACTTTCTGCAAGCTGACCATCGTTGACGACTCTTATGGTCAGGGTCACCCAATGAAGCCTCACTGAATCCACATGGTCCACAACTTCATTGTCCACTACACCCTTCACTGTTGGTGAGGATTGCCCCGTGTTGATCTCACTCATACATTTATTATTTATAGAAGGAATACGATACAAGATCAAACGTAGCTAACCATATCTATCAAAGATAAACACAACACAACAAACCTTGATAAGATAAACTACCGCCAAACACTTAGATAAAAAACTATCACAACTAGATGAAAGAGAAAAATACTCTTTAACACTTTCCCTCATGTTGGAGATTATTATATAATACCAACTTTAAGCAAATAAATGCAACTCGTCCATGACCAAGAGTTTTGGTGAATAAATTTGCTAATTGATTTTCTAACTTTGCGTAGGGATTAATAATCTCTTTATTATTAAACATGTCACGAATCAAATGATAACCCACTTCTACTGAACCAGACTTGGTTTCCATATGAAACACCAAACCCATTCAGCACTGAGAAGAAAAATCAACAATTGAGTGACTACAACCAACATTGGCATTCATAGGATATTCCTTTCTTTGTGGGAATAATGATTTTAAAATGTTTTCTCATATTTTCTCCTTCAGATGTTATCTCATGGAAATAAAAAGGAAATGCAGAACAATATTTATATTTTATGCCCCATTTTTTTGCTTGCTGCACTCCACTTTGTTTGTTAGAGAATATATAATGAGTACCATCCGATAAGGATGAAAAGATAATGCTTTCTATTTCAGTAGTGCACTAGAGAAAACAAAGTCATATTTATTGCTTGATTTTAAAAATCAGGAGCACACTGCTACACTCCGTTTTTTGAATCATAACTCCCCTTTTTTTTCTTTTAATTTCCATAGGTCGTGGTGCTGATGTTATGGACACCGAAAGATTGAACAAACTTGCGGCCTTCCAGAGAAAAGCTCTCACACATGCCCTGTCTTGTAAGTTTGTTCTCTGTGCTGGGAAGCTATAAAGTGTTTTCCTTTTCTCTTGTTTCTTTTTTCCCCAAAGTTCGGTCATTAGATCAGTATAATGATGATCATAAGAACTTGTTTAACCACAAATCTGTGTCCTTCCCTTAATCAAACCGTCCACAGAAAGCAACTCTCACTTGGTAATAAGACTATTGAGATCGGAGGAACTTCTGCATAATGATGAGTTCTGTTTGCCACGAGTTTCCTACATTTCCATTGTAAAATGCAGTGTTTAAACATAAATCTCTGGTTTCTTGGACTGAACTTGCAAATGGACCGGATAATCTGACAAGGTTTTATGAAGAAAATTATATTTTTAAATTTGATCTTCAAATATTCAGTAAATCTTGTATTCTTTGAATATTCATAGAAGGCTTAGATTATTTAATGCATAAATCATCTTTAAAAGTAAATGAACTATATTGTACTAATGCATCTTTTGTTTGTTTCATTCAAATATAGTAAATGCTTTCCAATTAAACCAGTTGAACAGGTGCCTTTTCTGGTTAGCTTGTTACAGGTAGACATGAGCAAAATGTTGGGTTGAGTTTAGACGACCGAAATCTTTTGAATCTTCATACAGTCTTTCTTTTTTCTTTCCTCCGTTCAATAGCACTTTGAAATGTTTCTGTAAAAGGGCATTATATGAAGACGAGTAATCTGTTGCGCAGTTGTTGCAGTGGAGAGAGTGGTGTACAGCACATGCTCCATTCACCAAATTGAAAATGAAGATGTTATCAGTTCTGTTCTTCCTCTTGCTGCCTCCTATGGCTTTCAACTTTCAACTCCCTTCCCCGGGTGGCGGCGCCGTGGCCTCCCAGTCTTTGAAGGCTGTAAGTGCCACTCCGCTCCCTAGAAAGCAACTTGTGAAGTTTCCAGAAAATGAATTCTGATAGCATTTTTGGTAAAAAAGAAACTAAAAAAGCAACCCATATATCTATATGCTTGTTTCTTTTTTGTGCAGCACAACATTTACTTCGGACAGATCCTGTTGAGGATGGAGAAGGCTTCTTCATTGCTTTGTTCACCAAGAGCAACGCCGTCAATTACCCAGAAAAGCAAGCAACCTGCAACAACACTCCCACAGCTCTCCTCCCTAACCGATTACAAAACGTGAAGAAAAAGTTTGTAATATCGTGTACCCGTACTAAATTGTTCCAGACATGGTTGCATACAAAACAGAGTAGGCGGAAGCGGCCAAAAACATTTTTGGAAGCGAATGATTTGAATGAATCGCAAAGCACCGAATGCTTTACGATTTGAATTCTATTTTTTTTTTTTTCTTTTTCACCAAAATGAAGAATTTTCTCCTACGGAGCATTCTCAGTGAACTGGTTAATTCTTTAGTTAAAATTTGGCTAGAAAAGTAGAATTATCTTGTGAGCAGTTCAGGCAACCACGTTCAGAAGAAAGAGATCAGAAATTACTTGCTAGAAATAGATGAATAGTTCTTTATCAGAGAAATCGGTAGAGAACGCAACGCAGTCCGTTTCATTCTTGTCGACATTACAAAGAAAACAGGGGGAAGAGATCTGAATAGCTCCAGCTCTCTGATATTATAATATCATCTACTTCATTCGTAACAACCATAACACACCACACTGAAAACGAAAAACAGAGCACACGCAACAACACTGAAAATGCTAATTAATTATTCCCATAATCCACCAAAATCCATATCACGGTGGCACTAATCCATTCTTCAACCAATCTTGACTTCGATGGTCTTGGGCTTCTTGGGCTGCGGAGGAGGCAGCTTCTGCACAGTGACAGTCAGCACGCCGTCCTGGCAAACCGCAGAGATGGCGTCGGTGTTGGCATTCTCCGGCAGCGAGAACTTCCTCATCAACTTACCGACCCTCCTCTCCATCCTCACGTACTTGGCCCCCTCTTTCTCCTCCTCCCTCTTCCTCTCGCCGCTTATCACGAGCATATTGTCGTCCTCCACCTGCACCTTGATATCCCCGGACTTGAGCCCCGGCATGTCGATGACGAAGACGTAGGAGTTCGGGTACTCCTTCACGTCGGCCGGAGTGGCCGCCATCGCCTTGGCGTCGCGCACGTATGAGCGGGTCGGGGCGTGGGAGGACTTGTCGCCGTCGTCGGCCAGGTCGATCATGTGCTGCAGGGTGGAGAACAATGGAGAATCCAGGTTAACGACTCTGAAATCCATTTTCCTCTTCTTGCTCGGATCAATCTTTGTCAAGGGAAATTGGTGTTTTCACCGAGAGATGAAATGCAGACAGCTGTTAGATGCTTATGAGTGCTCAATTGTATTGCTATGGAAGAGAAGGGGAGAGGTTGTGGGCATTTATAGTTGTGGGAGGAAAGGGAGCGGTGTGGATAGAAAAGGAATGTTCTAGAGGGACCTTGGAGACAGAGAAAGCTTCCAGGAGGTTCGACAACATAGTCCTTACTTCTTACACGAGCCCAGAATGTTGTGGAAGGTTTTACAAAGTTTATTGATACTCTGGAAAGAATGGGTCATTTTCAACTTTCCTTTTTAAAGTTTTTATTTTTTATTTTTATTTTATTTTTTATTCTAAAATACCTAGTAAAAAAATGCAACTCTATATTTTAAATTTTATTTTTTTATACGGATTAATAAACTTTTTATTTTATTTTATATTTACTTTAAAATATTCTTTGTTATTCTTTTAAAATTATATTTTATTTCTCAGAGAAAGGAATGGTGAATAACAAGAAGTTACTATTTATAAGACCAAATGTATTTTAGCTCAGCTCTAACTAATCTCCAAGAGGTGTAAAGGGAGCAATATTAAAAATTTTTAAAATACATACTATATATAATATTAAAAGTCTATTTTGCATCTTGTCTTTTAGTCAAAATTTAATAGTAATTAATTACAAACCCAACGATAATACTAAAAGATGACACCAAAAAAAAAAAAAACACACACATAAAAAAATAACTTTTAGCATTAATTACGATACTATAAAAAAAGTTAGGTAAAAGGCACACATAGACACATGCAATATTCTTGAGTTAAAATAGAGTAATTAGAAGAGTTGACACTTACTTGAAAAGTTCACTCTCAAGAGACAAACAAACAAAAGGCCATATAAGACTACCTTCAAAAACAAAGGGATACTCCCCCTTAAGCACAGACACATAGGGACACAAGTGACACACGCTACACACAAACAAAAGGGATCGACAACAACAACGTTAACGCACATGCTCTCTTTAGGCAACTTGGACCTCAATTGTCTTCGACTTCTTCGGCTCCGGGGGCGGCTTCTTCGCCACCGTCACCGACAACACCCCGTCCTGATACACCGCCGATATCTTCTCGCAGTCGGCATTCTCCGGCAACGCAAACTTCTTCAAGTACTTGCCCAGCCTCCTCTCCATTTTTATGTACCTGACGCCTTGATCCTTCTCTTTCTCTCTCCTCCTCTCTCCGCTCACAACCAACATGTTGTCCTCCTCCAAGTGGACCTTGATTTGGTCCGACTTCAGCCCCGGCATATCTACGACGAAAACATACGAGTCCGGTAACTCCTTCATATCGGCCGGCGTGGCCGTCATGGCCTTGGCGTCACGGACGTAGGCGCGCGAAGGGCGTGGTGGAACGACTTGTCGGTCTCGTCGGTGAAATCCAGGAGCTCGTGGAGGGTGTCCACGACGGCTCGAAACCCATCACCCTTAGGTCCATTTTCTTCTCTAGAATTGAAAGAAAGTTTTGACGACAAAATATTTTCGATTTGTTTGCTCTTAATTTATGGGATGATGATGAATCTGTGAGGAGTGGGTTGGTTTATATAGCGGTGAGGTGATGACTCAAAAATGCGAAGCGGTTTCGGTTTGGAACGCCTACATGCGCTAAAAGTATTCGGTGTCGACGTTTGTCCTCACGCCTCCAACGTGGCTGTCCACGAGGAGGTTCTGGTTCCACCTGGCTTTTTTCTCGTGTTTTTTTGTAAAACTACCGAAACGGACGTGGCAATCCTAGGAAAATCGTATGCATGTTTCGTGCAATGATATCTTTCTTCTTTTTTTTTTTTGCCGTACGGTCTGAATTTATTTTCCGTGGCTTCTTCTGCTACAATACATTGAATATATGCCTCGACGAAGTATGGTGCCATTTACTGTGAATTTATCCTTTTCAAACAAAAATTTCGAGGGTCAAAAGACTGTACATCATGAAAGAAACTAATAATGCAAAGAGAGGATGGCCGGAAACTAGTTGAAGTTGGTGGCGGTCAAGGAAGGTGAGTAAAAAAAGAAAAAAAACTAAAAGAACAACCCATATGTCTCAATATGCTTGTTTCTTTTTTGTACAGAACAAGATTTACTTCGGACAGATCCTGTTGAGGATGGAGAAGGCTTCTTCATTGCTTTGTTCACCAAGAACAACACCGTCAATTACTCAGAAAAGCAAGCGACCTGCAAAATCACTCCCAGAGCTCTCCGCCATAACAGATTACAAAACGTGAAGAAAAAATTTGTAATATCGTGTTCCCGTACAAAATTGTTCCAGACGGGGTTGCATGCAAAACAGAGTAGGCGTAGGCGGCCAAACACATTTTTGGAAGCGAGTGGTTTGAATGAATCGCAAAGCACCGAATGCTTTAGGATTTGAATTCTATTTTTTCTTTTACACCAAAATGAAGAATTTTCTCTTACCGGAGCATTCTCAGTGAACTGGTTAATTCTTTAGTTCAAATTTGGCTAGAAAAGTAGATTTATCCTGTGAGCAGTTTAGGCAGCCACATTCAGAAGAAAGAGATCAGAAATTACTTGCTGGAAATGGATGAATAGTTCTTTATGAGAGAAATCGGTTAAGAACGCAACGCAATCCGTTTCATTCTTGTCGACATTACAAAGAAAACAGGGGAGAAGAGATCTGAATAGCTCCAGCTCTCTGATATTATAATATCATCTGCTTCATTCATAACAACCATAACATACCACACTGAAAACCAAAAACAGAGCACACGCAACAACACTGAAAATGCTAATTAATTATTCTTATAATCCACCAAAATCCATATCACGGTGGCACTAATCCATTCTTCATCCAATCTTAACTTCGATGGTCTTGGGCTTCTTGGGCTCCGGAGGAGGCAGCTTCTGCACAGTGACAGTCAGCACGCCGTCCTGGCAAACCGCAGAGATGGCGTCCGTGTTGGCATTCTCCGGCAGCGAAAACTTCCTCATCAACTTACCGACCCTCCTCTCCATCCTCACGTACTTGGCCCCCTCTTCCTCCTCCTCCCTCTTCCTCTCGCCGCTTATCACGAGCACATTGTCGTCCTGCACCTGCACCTTGATATCCCCGGACTTGAGCCCCGGCATGTCGATGATGAAGACATAGGAGTTCGGGTACTCCTTCACGTCAGCCGGAGTGGCCGCCATCGCCTTGGCGTCGCGCACGTATGAGCGGGTCGGGGCGTGGGTGGACTTGTCGCCGTCGTCGGCCAGGTCGATCATGTGCTGCAGCGTGGAGAACAGTGGGGAATCCAGGTTAACGACTCTGAAATCCATTTTCCTCTTCTTGCTCTGACCAATCTTTGTCAAGGGAAGTAGGTTTTCTCACCGAGAAATGAAATGCAGACAGCTGTTAGATGCTTGTGAGTGCTCAATTGTATTGCTATGGAAGAGAAAGGGAGAGGTTGTGGGCATTTATAGTTGTGGGAGGAAAGGGAACAGAGTGGGTAGAAAAGGAATGTTCTAGAGGGACCTTGGAGACAAAGAAAGCTTCCAGGAGGTTCGACAACATGGTCCATACTTCTTACACGAGTCCAGAATGTTGTGGAAGGTTTTACCAAGTTTCCTGGTCATTTTCAACTTTCCTTTTTACAGTTTTTTTTTTTTTTTTTTTAATATATGCTGCAATAAAAACTAAAATACCTAGTAAAAAAATGTAACGCTCTATTTTAAATTTATTTTTTTATACGGACTTTAATAAATTTTTTATTTTATTTTATTTTATATTTACTTTAAAATATTCTTGTTATTTTTTAAAAAATTATATTTTATATCTCAGAGAAAGGAATGGTGAATAACAAGAAGTTACTATTAACCACATGTATTTTAGCTCAACTCTAACCAATCTCAGGTAATCTCCAAGAGGTGTAAAGGGAGCAATATTAGTTAAATTTGGCCAACATTGACAATTTAGTTAGTCTGTTGAACATTCATATATCTTATTTGATTAAGTGCTTAATTGCTAAACCAAAAAACAAATGGGTGGTTGGCTAATCTAAGAGGATTGAGTTTCAATTCGGGGTAACTATCTTACCCGAAGTGAATAAAGATTTATAACAATTATCCATCTCAATTGTTTCGAATTAAAAGAACATATAAAACCCACCTGCCAAATAGGTAATTGAAACTTAAAATTTATTTAAACAAATAAGTCTCACATCAGTCTCGTAAAGTCTCTCGTATTGAGGTCTACTAACCCTTTAAACAAATAATTATTGTAAATTCTTGTCCACTGCACGGACCCTCTTTCCGTGGTGAGCATTATCATTTGGGCTTGGAAGTGGGAACAACCCATCATAGTTTATTATTATTATTATTATTATTATTATTAATTCAAAGGGGAAGAAGGAACAGAAAAATTACAAAGAAATAAGCAGAAAATGGGTCGGGAACCCAAACAACAACCCCAAAACAACCAGAAAACAACCCAGCTAACAAAGAACCAAGTAACTAGCGAGAATGGGTCAATAAATTGACCCGGCCCATTAAGAGAACCAAGCGGCCACTGAGGGTTACAACTGAGAGCAACGCAAAAGCCTTCAAAAGGAAAATTTCCAACAATCTTGTAAGAAGAACCATAACCAACCAGGCACTGAGAAAGGCTGAATCAAAGCCGCCAACAAGCAGCCCATCGTAGTTACCAATTCACTAGATTGAGCAATTTGAGCTGGATTGTCTTTGGATAAAAAATGATGTCCTTGTTTGTTAAAGGACATCAACTTTGCAAGGCATTGTTCATAATAAAAATTGGTATAGAAAAGTAAAAAAATAGTATTAAAAGTGGAAAAATTTTATTTTGTAGTGGTTTTTTTTATTTTAATAGTAGTAAAAAGTAAATGATATAATATAAGAGCATTCCTTGTAGCCTCACCAAAACCATTTTTTGGTTATTTTGGTGAGACAATTTAACCAAAATAGTATAAATGTCCACTTTTCAGCCAAAACAAAAAAAAACAAAAAAAGTAGTTAGGTGAACAGTATTCACCAAATTTAAAAATTACTATTCACTCAATTAAACAATTCATTTCCCTCTCTTTTTGCTTTTCGTTTCTCTCTTCCTTTAATAATTAAAAAAAAAAAAAAACAAATCTTTGCAAAAGAATATTTAAATTTTAAATGAAATAGTGAAAATGAATTGTTAAAATAGTAAGGCTGCTAAGGTATTATAAAAAAATGAGTTGTTAAAATAACTAAAAGTGTACTTTTGGTTATTTTGGTGAGTAAAATTTGGTGAGGCTGCTAGAAATGTTTTAAAAAGTAAATGATGTGATATAAAAGTGAGTATTTTGATGTTGATTTTTTTTAAAAAAAATGAAGTGAATATTGTGCGGAAGTGTAGTGTTGTTTAACAAACAATACCGATATATAGTACTGATCCACATAAGTAAATCAGCAAAGTCAGCCTTTAAAAAAATTTAAAAATACATCCTATATATAATATTATAAGTCTCTTTTGCATGGTCAAAATTTAATAGTAATCGATGACAAACCCAACGATAATATTAAAAAAAAAAAAAAAAAAACAAACTTTTAGCATTAATTACGATACTATAAAAAAAGGGTAGGTAAAAGGCACACACATAGACACATGCAATATTCTTGAGTTAAAATAGAGTAATTAGAAGAGTTGACACTTGCCTGAAAAGTTCACTCTCAAGACACAAACAAACAAAAGGCCATATAAGACTACCTTCAAAAACAAAGGGATACTCCCCCTTAAGCGCACACACACATAGGGACACAAGTCACACAACACACAAAGAAAAGGGATCGACAACAACAACGTTAACGCACATGCTCTCTTTAGGCAACTTGGACCTCAATTGTCTTCGACTTCTTCGGCTCCGGGGGCGGCTTCTTCGCCACCGTCACCGTCAACACCCCATCCTGATACACCGCTGATATCTTCTCGCAGTCGGCATTCTCCGGCAACGCAAACTTCTTCAAGTACTTGCCCAGCCTCCTCTCCATTTTTATGTACCTGACGCCTTGATCCTTCTCTTTCTCTCGTCTCCTCTCTCCGCTCACAACCAGCATGTTGTCCTCCTCCACGTGGACCTTGATTTGGTCCGACTTCTGCCCCGGCATGTCGACGACGAAAACATACGAGTCCAGTAACTCCTTCACGTCCGCCGGCGTGGCCGCCATGGCCTTGGCGTCACGGACGTAGGCGCTTGACGGGGCGTGGTGGAACGACTTGTCGGTCTCGTCGGTGAAGTCCAGGAGCTCGTGGAGGGTGTCCACGACGGCGGGGTCGAAACCCATCACCCTTAGGTCCATTTTCTTCTCTAGAATTGAAAGAAAGTTTTGACGACAAAATATTTTCGATTTGTTTGCTCTTAATTTATGGGATGATGATGAATCTGTGAGGAGTGGGTTGGTTTATATAGCGGTGAGGTGATGACTCAAAAATGCGAAGCGGTTTCGGTTTGGAACGCCTGCATGCGCTAAAAGTATTCGGTGTCGACGTTTGTCCTCACGCCTCCAACGTGGCTGTCCACGAGGAGGTTCTGGTTCCACCTGGCTTTTTTCTCGTGTTTTTTTGTAAAACTACCGAAACGGACGTGGCAATCCTAGGAAAATCGTATGCATGTTTCGTGCAATGATATCTTTCTTCTTTTTTTTTTTGCCTTACTGTCTGAATTTATTTTCCGTGGCTTCTTCTGCTACAATACATTGAATATATGCCTCGACGAAGTATGGTGCCATTTACTGTGAATTTATCCTTTTCAAACAAAAATTTCGAGGGTCAAAAGACTGTACATCATGAAAGAAACTAATAATGCCTCAGATGGTGGCCGGAGACTCATTAGAGTTGGGAGGTGAGTGGGTTGATGACGCCGGATTGAAACATTTTTGGCAAGTAGACAGACAATTTTAGATAAAAACAAGACAACGAGAAAATCCTCAATAAAAACATGAACAAAACCCTTGATAAAAACGAGGCAATGAAAAATCTGGGATAAAAACAAAGCAGGAAAAAGCCCTCTTTAAAAACAAAATATAGAGAACCCTGATAAAAGACAAAACAGGGAGAAACTCTGAAGGAAAGCAAGGAGATAGGAGACAACTTTGGATAATCGGATGCTCTTGAACTTGAACTTGAACTTTGACTATTCTTGCTGGGATTTAAACTTCAGCAATTTTTGGTCAGCATGTTCCAAGTGTTGCTGAAATGAGCATGAATTTTAAACAATATTACAAATGCCAAATAAATTGGGCAAACAAAGGGCCCAAAAAAAAAAAAAAAAAGAGTCTAGGTTAGCAAAAGACCAACAAAAAATCAAATAATTAGGTAGCCGGCAACTTAATTCGACCTCTTTTGATTTTTTTTTTAAGGTTTTTGAGTCTCATATATATTCACGTCCATGATATACTCTTAACACATCAAAGCTAAAAAAATATAATATAAGTTTGGATAACTTCTATTTAAAGTTTGTATCATTTGGTATTAAAGTTAATTATCACACTAAGTATGAGATCGAATGAATCCCAACTCTATGGTCGACTCACAAAGCAAGCGGCCTATAGCCTGGATTAACAAAGCTTCTGAAAATTTCCTTCATTGATCAAAACGCACAAACCAGCATTACAACAATATTAAGAGGTAAGTTTTTTCACTTTCTGCACTATATATCATCCACCTTTCAGAGTTCATCATTCTCATCATCATCGACATAATCTGTTCCATCTTTTGGTTTCTCATCAACGTATCCATACTTCCTAAGCAACCACAAAACGATCCTAAAAAAGTTACCAATAAACACAAGCCCCATCAGCACCAGCCATACGTACCCAGAAGTTCTTGTCACAAGATAGAGCACACACTTCACATTGTCGGGTGTCACGTTTGTCAATCCAACAAAATATGTACATGTTAGCGCCGTAATTGCAATCCACATAGTCCCCATCTGAATCCACATCCATCTGCGTCGCTTCATAGGCAATCCACTAACCACCAATATTAATATTATGCTCATCGATGCAAGGAAAGCAATGGTGTTAAAAATCACAAATTTCCCATATCCTTCTATGAATGTATAAGCCATCACTGCCTTGCCGTCAAAATCCGCTAAATAGTTATCTTGCCAAACACTGCCTGGCGGGGATATTACTGCTTGAAACGCCACCGTCGCAAGCAGCGATGCCACCACCATTAATGCGCTCGTTTCCTTCCCAACCACCACCATAATCCTTATAATCATAAGGATTATGGGTGCTCGATGGGGCCTCATTGATCCTTGAAGCTCCAGCTTTTCTTAAAGACGCTATAATTTCCATGTCTCTTATGTCTCTTGAACCATGGGATAAGATGTCCAATGCAGTGAAGCCATTCGAATTTTGGGCATGTACTTCTATCTTTGTCTGGTTGAGCAAAAATTTTATGATCTGCGCCAACAAGTGCAACGTGCTATGTCACTATTCAAATATCACTAATTAATCAAGAGTATCAATTTTTGAACGAAAATTTGTAACTTTTATTGATGAAATATCTCGAGCATAAAGCTAATTCTTACATTACAGAGCATAAAGCTCTGAAAAATCATAGTCAAATGCTATGAAGTTACAAAGTCATAAAAATGACTTCAAACTTCCGCTAACTCATATACAATTACATTGAAAGAACATATCTGTTTCATGCAAATTAGATTTAGGATATGAATAGCTCAAATACGAAAAAACAAAAATTAAAACAACAAAAAACTAAAAATTTGGCCGTGAGCAATAAACCCCCACACCGATTTACTCCTCCTCAACATTTTTAAGAGCCGTGATACAGACTAGCACGCCGTGAAGGAAATTTTTTTAAAAAAATATTTTAATGCAAAAAAAAAAAAAAAAAATTTGCACGCCCGGCGTGCTATTTTACTTCACCCTATTTTTAATATAATGCTGTTTAGCAAGCATGACCATTCAAATGTCATTAAATGAATAGTGTCATTTTTAGAACTAAAGCGCCGCTATTTATGTGTCACTAAAGTTTTTTTTTTTTTTTTTAATAGTGTGACCCATTTCATCAACATGTTCCTATTTATAAAATATTAGAATAAAACAAAGAGCATAACCATAAAGTCAAGAAACATTGAACAATAGGCTCTAGAAAAAATGGCTACCTAAAATTAGGTCAAGTTGAAGGCAACCTGGAGGCACAGTGGTGGAGAAGTCAACTTAGAGCAAAAAGCACATTCACATTACACAAGCCTAAGACAGAGCCACCCAAAACATTGTACTGTGTATACTAGCTATAGGTTCCTAGAAGCATCAACTATAGAGTTGTTTCCCACACCCAATGGCTAAATAAGCAATTTATAAATTACAAAATAGCCAAACAATCTCACACCTAGAATAAATAATAAATAATATCGTGTTATTTTCAACCCTGTATTTCTACAGGGGCTGAATCAGTTTTGATCATCATAATTTGGGAAAAGAAAATTAAAAAATATACCTCTAGTTGTTTCCTAGCTAGCAACAGCAGCATGTAAGACTGTTACCATCAGAATCCCTCCAATTTACAAACTCATCATCTCCCCCAACGCATTCCACCAAAACTTTCAAAGCCTTCAACCTGTTTTGCTTCACACACAAGTGTAGCCCACTCTCCCCGCCGCCGGCGAAAACCTGAGTCGCCTGCGGGCTGACTCGGGCCAGCTCAGCCAACACCCCAACTCGTCCCTTGATCGCCGCAAGATGCAGAGGCGTCCTTCCCCCGCGATCCCGTACCAAACACATGTCGGGGTTGACCAGGACCAAGTCTCTCGCGATTTCCACGGACCCTTTTGCTGCTGCCAATTGAAGAGGCGAAGCGCCGTGCTCCGCCGCGAGCTCCGGCTTCCGAGCCAGGATTTCTTTGGCAAAAGCAGAGTGACCCAGCAGAGAGGCTACCTGTAAGGGCGTGTCCGAGAGAAATGGGGTGGTTTTGTTGAGGATTTGAGGGTCTTCTTGGAGTAGTTGGAGGAGAGATGGTACTGATCCTTTCATGGCCGCTTCTTGAATCCTATTTCCATTGCTTTTTCCCTTTGTTTTGCCTCTTCTTCTTTCTCATCCTCCAACAGGCTCCGCAACCTCATTCCCTCTCTCTCTCTCTCTCTCTAAACGAATTTGCTGGCAACATCGTATTTCCATTTTCATTTCTTCTGGAGTCTGCCGCCGCCGTTTTAGACCTTCGCGTTATGGTGGTGGTCTGGTCAAATTTACGCTCTTGTCCACGCTGTTATCACTTGATAAAGAAATCTTTCGTTGGTTCCCATCGGAGGATCTGTCCTCTTCATGGGTCAAATGTCATTGTTATTTCATCATTACATATTATTTCTTTATATATTTTTCTATCGTCAAAGAAGAGAGAAAATCATATTCAATTTTTTTTTGTTAATGTAAATTATAAATTGTCGAGCTATATATAGTCTTGAACAAATTTGGTGAGTCGTATAGTAATTTAACAAATCTTTAATTATTTTGTTGAACTAAATGCGGAACATTCATAGAACTAGCCAATCTTAGCTATTTTAATTAGTCCAATGTGAACTCTCTAACCACCTATGGAGCATTGACGAGTTAAGTCGTCACGTAGAATAATTACATTATGTGATTTCTATTTGATCTTGTTTCCGGTCCATGAGAAGTACCGAAATTTATATTACAACTATCACTTTTTACTACTATTTAAATAAAAATATCACTACAAAATAATTTTTATTTTTTATTTTATTTTATTTTTTTTACTTTTTTATACTAAACATTCTCACTTTTTTTTTTTCCTCACATCAATCAATTTTTGCTATAGCTCATATCCACTAAACAGCAGTCGTTCGTTGCTAAGATCCGGTTGGAACCTACTCCTTCAAGACGTCAATTAAACTTTTTATGGCTGCAAGGTAGAGGGGTTTCTCCCATCTTGATCACAAGCAAAAGCACATATTAGGGTTCGCATTTAATAATTTTTTGGGTCAATAATTTTTTTAGTACCTGGGTTATAAGGTTTTTTAATTTTTTCCTTAGGTTTTAAAACATGACGAAACTAGTACCTCAGATTTTGGAAAAGATTGAATCACCACCTTCAGTTTGAAAAATTCTATGAGGGTGGCCGAATCACCCCCAAGGGGTAGCCGGCCACCCCTAGTTTGACCTTAAGGGCCTTTGGGGATTGTTTCGGCCACCCCCCAAAGAGTTTTTCAAACTGGAAGTGGTGATTCAGTCTTTTTCAAAATCTGAAGTATTAGTTTTATCATGTTTAGGTTTACTCTGTAGGAGTGGGTCCGAAGGACCTTGCCTTGGAGAGGTTCCCTGACATAAAAATTAAAAAATTTAAAAAAAATTTAAAAAAAAATTCTAGGGGGATAAATTAAAAAACCTCAAAACCCAAGTAACAAAAAATTTATTAACCCTAATTTTTTTTTACAATTCCCATTTCCAACATACCCTTGTGCGTATGCTAAGTGAAGAGCTGATGAAAGAAAAATCATTCTAAGCTATAAGGAAATAGCTTAACCCACAAGAAAAGATCCAAATTCCAAGGATTGGATAATCTTTTAAAATTGACAAAAATGTCATCAAAATTATTCTTAAGTAACTTATAATACCCTAAAACGACTCTGAGCTACAACCACTCAATTAATTAACATAATGTTTGAATGACGTTTCCCAATTATATATCATTTTCGTGGTCATATTATATTTAATATAGTGTCATTTTTAATAAATAAATACTCAACGAAGTAAGGAAAGCGAAAAGTCACCGATATATATATTTTTTTTTGGAGATATGCTCTAGTGTAAGAGAAAGACCATTTTTAGCTTATAAAAGTCTTAGGTAGCAAGAGACCATAGGCCCATCAGTGGGTGGGGCCATAACAACTACGGATGGAACCTATGACTTCTTGTCACATAAGTCTTTTATGGGCAAAAAATAGTCTTTATATTGCACTAAAACATTTCTCTATTTTTTTTTTTTTGGTTCTTTCTCAAGGATGTTTTTTTTTTTTTTTTTTTGACATGTCCGCACAATAGGGGGGAGGAAGATTCAAACTAGTAGCTTCCGCTACATTAGGCGTGATCCCAACCGATTAAACTACTTCTTGGAGACCTTTCTCAAGGATTTGGTAATCCATTAGATATGCTCTTTTGTTTACCTATATGAGCATTTCAACGGATATAATTAAGGTAGGAGAAATTTTAGACAATTTTTTTTTTTTTTTTTTTTAAATATGGTTTTTAAAATTATTATTAAATTTATAATAAATTTACTATTAAATTTTAGATTTAATGATAATTTTAAAAGTTAAATGTAAGTGAGAGGATGTGTGTAACATTTCTCATTCATTCTCTTTGTTTTATTCCTTTTTTAGAGCACTCACAATAGCTTAGCCATTTCTTACTTTTATCTAAAATAGATAAGCAAAATACTAAAAAATCCTCTACATCAAATTATGCATCTCAAATGCAAAATACATTTTAGTTACATTTGTAAACAGTACATCGCTACATGTATTGTTCACATATCTATCTCATTAATATATTATTTCTCCCTTCACATCTCTCTTTTTCCATAATTTTCTCCTACTATTTTTCTTCCACATCTCTTTTTCCAAAATTTTCTCTTACTATTTCTCTCTCTATATCTCTTTTTTTCCAAAAATTAAAAATATGATCTTTAGGAAAAATACCATCGTTATTAAAAAAAAAAAAAAATTAAATGATACAGATAAAAAAAAAATATATAATTGGATGTATGATGTTTTTTAAAACGTATTATTTAAACTAGATAAAGTTTTTTTGTTTACATAAAAAAAAAAAAAAAAGATAAGATGGGTTTTGATAGGCCATTTTGCATAAAAATATACATAAACCATTGGTGATGAATATGCCTCCAAGTAGGTAGATAAAGCCTTTAAGGATGTGAGAAAGGGTGGGGGAAGGAGGAAATGGGGACTAGAGGGGAGGGGGTTGGCGGCCGGAGACTCAAAGAGGTGGAATAATTTTTTTTCTTGGAGGAGAGAGAGGATTTGTATTGCTTTAGTGATTTTTTTTTTTTATATTTGTGTTTCTATTTGTGTCTATTTTGCTTTAATATTCACTTGACTAATTTTTACTAGTTAATTCTACTTCTTTACTGTTATTTTCGTTTTGATTTTATATAACCATTTTTCAATTTGATTATAAAATAAATAATAATAATAATAATAATAATAATAAGAATGATGGATACTCTCCATTTCTTATTCCTTTATTCAAGCAAGTGCTATTTTTGTACACATCTGACATCACCCACAGAAACGAAGGAAATCAGAGGGAGCAACAAATTCGTCAGCCATAGACACGGCTAATATCTCGAAAGCTCATCGAGATGCTAATAGACACGTGTCCTTCTTCCTCGATCCGCCAAACCCTCACTAAAGTCCATTATCCTCCCATCAAAACGCCCCTTTCTCTCTGTCTCTCTCTCTCTGGCTCTCTGCTTCGCCGCTTCAGCCCTTGATACCATTTTCTGAGTGTCTTCCTCTTTCTCTCATCCAGGATTTCCAGTCAAGTTGATTTTCTCAGAGGTGAAGTGGATAGAAGATGATCAAGGTTCATCACGATTCATGAATCTCCGGTAAGCAACTGCGGTTTCTGAATCGATCGGCTTCTTCTATACACAGATGTTCGACCCACTTATGGTAATTAATCTACGCTCCCTCTCAAATCTCGTTGCCTAAAAAGAAAAAGATACCCATATCCTTAATTAGCTTCACGACACCATAAATCCACCTCAGTTGTACTGTAACCACAGTTGGTGCTTCATTTTCTTCACCCTGGTTTTATTTTTTTGATTGCTTAGCAAAACAGTAGTATAGTATAGGGAATAGATTCGCCTCTAGCTTTTGAGCCCAGTTGACCAAATACTGATTTTGGTACTTCAAAGTGGCGAAGATGAGCTTGGGCGCAGCCGAGGATGATCCGGCTTCAGAGATTCATATTCCGGCTGATATAGATTGGCATATGCTCGACAAATCCAGATTCTTCTTGCTCGGTGCCGCCTTGTTTTCCGGCGTATCGGCCGCTCTTTATCCAATCGTCGTTTTGAAGACACGGCAACAGGTTTCTTCTTCTCAGATTTCTTGTTTCAAAATGTCGTTTGCCATGATGCGCCACGAGGGTTTAAGAGGGTTCTACAGGGGTTTCGGCACCTCGTTGATGGGCACGATCCCTGCTCGAGCGCTTTACATGACGGCGCTTGAGGTCACCAAGAGTAATGTCGGGACTGCCACCGTCAGGTTAGGTTTTTCCGATACTACGGCCACCGCCATAGCTAGCGCCGCCGCTGGGTTGAGCTCTGCCATGGCTGCGCAGTTGGTGTGGACCCCAATTGATGTTGTGAGTCAGAGACTGATGGTGCAGGGCTGCCACAACTGCAGCAAGAACATCCTTCCCCATGTGAATTCTGGCAAATATAGCAATGGGATTGATGCGTTTAGGAAGATTCTCTACGCCGACGGTCCAAGAGGACTGTACAGGGGATTTGGGATTTCCATATTAACGTACGCGCCATCGAATGCGGTTTGGTGGGCTTCTTACTCTGTCGCTCAAAGGCTTATGTGGGGCGGTTTTGGTTGCTACATGGGTAAAAAGGATAAGGTTGATCATGGCTTGACGAATGGCTGCAATTATCGGCCGGATTCCATGGCGACGGTTGCAGTGCAGGGAGTGTGTGCTGCTATGGCGAGTGGGGTTTCGGCAGTAATTACAATGCCGCTCGATACAATTAAGACAAGATTGCAGGTTTTGGATGCGGAGGAAAATGGGCGGAGAAGGCCGCTGACGACTGTGCAGGCGGTGAGGAACTTGGTGAAGGAAGCTGGGTTGAGTGCTTGTTATAGGGGGTTGGGGCCGAGGTGGGTTTCAATGTCGATGTCTGCGACAACCATGATCACTACCTATGAGTTTTTGAAGCGGATGTCTACCAAGAGGCAAGAGACCTTCACTTCATAATTTTTTTTTTTTTTTCAAATCCTCTCAAGTTTTTCTGAAGTTTGGCTATGTTAGATTTTGCTTGTCACTAGAAACTTGTATAGTCTTGGTCCAATTCCCCTTTTTTCTTCCTATGAATATTATAAATTTAATCTTTTTTAATTTTAATTTTCTTATCTATCCATGGGTGAAGAGGGATGCAATGAATCCTATATATATAGTACTCGTTTATCATATCAAAGTCCTATTACCTTAAATTTAGAATAATCCAATCATCATTTATGATAAGAATTTGAGTAATAATCCAATCACCATTTATGATAAGAATTTGAGTAATGCTGGGGGACATTTATTTTTCCGAATCAATCTGTATGGAAAATTTTTTCCTTACAAAAAGTGGATGAAGACCACTTTCATTTTGGTGGTCCACTTTTTTGAGCAATTTTAATATATATATATATATATATATATATATATATATATTTTTTTTTTTTTTTACGTGTCCATACCAAATTAGGATGCTCTTGACTTCATTTGAAGTTGAATATATATATTTAGTTATATTTTAAAAGCATTTTTGTCTCTTTAAAAAGTAAAAAAAAAAAAAAAATACATTTTCAATATAATTAACTGGATATTATCCAATTCAAATGAACTTGAGAGAATCTTGTTCCTACACAAAATGGGAGAGAGAATCTTGTTTCCATCAAAAAAAATTGTGTACCACAACGTCATGGTGAATTTAGTATTGGATGGAAATTTACTTCAACCTACTTCAATAGGTGAGAAGTGTATCTTTCACATATTTTTTTTTACGGTTCAAATATATTCGGTTAGTCATATGTGAGTGGTATTTTTGTCTTTTCACTTTTTAAGGGAATAAAAATATCCATCTAATATAACTAACAGAATATTCTCCAGTTCATTTAAACTGAAAATGATCATAATTCTTAACTAGAAATCTAAACATTAATTTTTGAGAAACTCAAAAATGTTGAATGACACTTTTTACTTATTGAAATAGATTGGAGGAAACTAATTTGAAGGAAATTTGTGTCCCTATTGGATTTGTCTTTCTCTAAGCAAGTGGATTCAGACTTTCAGTACACGTTAAGAAAAAAATGTGGATTTTTTTTTTTTTTTTTTTTTTTCTTGCTTTACGGTTCACCAAATCAGAGTATACGATAATAATAAAAAGAGTAATATTACTGAACATTTATTTTTTCCATAATTCATGTTGAAATTTTTTCACTTGCAAAAAGTTGAATAATGTTACAGATCAAAATAATGCTATCCATATCCAGATATAGTTGGCGCTAATGGTTTTTAACAGAAAACACGTAAGCGACAAAACACATAAAAAAACAAAATAAAAAAACAAAAGTAACAGCACCAAGAAAGTAATAATGGAGGTATTGGGACATGGAGAATAGGAGAGGGCAGATCAGCGGATCCATACATTCATTATCAGAACCAAGAAAGACAGAAAGAAAGAAAGCTTATGGTATTGTTTTGTTGTGGACAAGAAGCCCACAGGTTGATATGCAAACCCATTTGCCAAAGGATCACACACGTTTCTATGACCATTTTGCCAACAACCCCCTCCAATGAATACATCCTGAATCCTGATGATTCATGGGTGGTTTGAGCATTCGGGTAATGCCGGCCGCCGGAATTTCTTAATGCTGCGAAATAGGAGGGACCCCTCGTCCCTCGTACTCCTAGGCTGCTGCAACTTGACGATCCCCAGTAGTACACTACTACAGGCTACAGCGCATGATTGCGATCACTAGAAAGAAAGGGGACAACAATAATTTTAGGATAAGGATAAGCTGCAATTATTTATTCGATTATTAATAATTTAAATAGATTATATGTGTAAGAGATTTTATATGAGATTTATTTGTTTAAATAAGTGGTTGGGTAACTTTAAATTTATTTAGGTAAACTTAAACTATTAACAATTTAAGCAAATAATTAGTGTGAATTTTCATCTATAATTTTAGGCAACTGGAGTCCAAAGCATTTGCCACGTTTCATGAAATACATATTGTGTGTTTGATGAATGCAATGCATCGCTTTGTGTTTATTTGCTACTAATTTGATTGGTAATATTTGAACCTTGCGTTATATTCCAAGGTTTTACCATGTTTTGTTGTTCGTGGAATCATTTGCAGAGGCCAATGCATGCCCTTCTTTTTCATGGCACGATCCCCCACAACCTGGCAACATGGGTTAAAGGTTTTACCAGCTACCATTATAAGGATCAAGACACGCCAGTCCATCAGCCATAAAAGGTCAAGACAGTTCTTCATAGTGGCAGCTTCTGAACGGGTGGTTTGGCCGAATACTGTCAAATCATTGAGGAGATGGGCCTCTTCTTTTTCTTTTTTGTTTTTTTTGGGAGGGGGGAGTTGGCAACTTCAGTTCTAAAAGTGATCATGTCAATACGGTTCAGCCTCCTACGAACAATGGTAGAAAGATATATATATTCTTCCCCTTCTTCCCCTCCAACAAGAGCATTGAAGAGGCATCCAAATTCATGAACTCGAAAAGCTTGTTTTTGGTAGTTTACTAAAAAAAAAGAGGCTCAACTCTAATTATCAAGCACTTTTAATAAACAACCCAAGAGTTACAAGCGTGACTCAAATTAGGCTCAGGAAAAAGGATTTTGAGAGAAGTCCGAAACATCCACAGGCTACAGCAATTTTGATAATCTAAGGAGGACATTTATGAATGCAAATAATAAGACTTTAGCAATCATATAAGAACATAAGGCATACTAAATGCACTTTTAAACTTCCAAGAGTGTGTAAACATACCTTTTAGACTTCAAATCAAGCTCAAGCTTGAACATCAGAGATTAACTCAATAGTATAAGGTTGAATATAAGGTACAATATAAGCTTAAAGACAAGAAGAACACAGTAATCCAATAAACATATGTTAATTCAAGCAATCACATAACAAGTAAATGATTCCCTACTCAATCATAAATACCCTAATTTATAATCGATTAAACAGCATACTTGCGACCTGCACATTATATTCGAGATAGATTTCCTAAAACTAGGAATACACAACTTAACGAATTAACCTGATCTACCAGAGTAGCATTAGCTGTCAACTATAGATGAACACAGCTACCATCAAGGGCGGGCTCTCTTGTTGGTGCAAGATGGGCATTTATACTGCTTAATATGCTCAGCCCTTGCTGGGGTGATCTTAACACACTTCCCATGGAACCACTTCTCACAGATGTCACAGCAAATCCAAAACTCATCAGCAGCATAATTCTCTCCACAAGCCCCGCAACATGCGTCTCCATGCTCGTCCTCATCTTCCTCCTCCAAGCCTTCCTCATCCTCATCCTTTGACTGTATTCCCTTTGTATACTTGACCTGAGATTCAGAACCTCGCTGCATATGCCAAGCCAACAAAAGAATAATAAAATCGATTGCAAGATTGCAAGGTAATTGTTCTCAAGTACATAACCTACAACAAAATGGAAATTTATTTCCTCTTTGCCATTTGGCATGTTATAAATGAAGTGCTGGATTGTGACTCAACTACTGGATGATGAGATTCGACAAGACAAAGTCAAAATTCTCTCTTGCCAATAGCCAACATGCTAAAAGTTTTCATATTCTGACATTCAAAGGAAATCCATAATTTTCCAATGGCGAGATTAGACTAGGCCATAACATGTCTGCAGTCTCAAGAGAAAAGTGTACACACCAAACAGTAGTCACCCATACAATTATTTAGTTTACATAACAACATTGAAAAACAAAGCAAGTAGAAGTCATTTCATACCTTAGAGTTTGATTTAGATTTGTTGCTGCTGTGATTTGAAACTGATGACTTCTCCTTTACTTGTTTCTTGGCTGTCCCTGTCACAACCTCGAATATTGTTGGAAGATCACTTATCATGTTAAAAAGGCGTTTCCTGCACCACAAATAACAAGAAGCTACCATTAAGAAGTGATGAAACCTCCAAGGTAGCAACTACTGAAATACTGAAACCATAAAAGGTCACAAGAAAATGAAGTGTGGGCAATTGTTAGCCAACTTCAGCGCAAACCAATGTTAGCAAGACTAAGTTTCCCATCCTGGAGACTAAAGTTATTTATAAGACCAGTCCCCTTTTTCTGGCCTTCAACCTTGATGAAATACAGTATTCCTGTCAATATAATACAACTGCTGCAAGCATGACTAGAGATTCATTAAATGGAATCTACACATTGATTCTCTTTATAATTTTATTTTATTTTATTTTTTTGCCTCAATTCTCTTTATAATTTATGTTAAAAAACAAAGAAAATAAAAAAAACTAGCATAAACTTTTCAGCAAAAATAAAGTTTTTTCCCATAAGATAAATGGAGGTTAAATAATTTTGAGAAATTCAAATGCACAAAGGAAATTCAGACAGGCAATTGTAGCAAGTGAAGGACATGAAGAAAGTTAAAAAAGAAAAAAAAAATTGTGTTCCTACTCAAACATATAGGATAATCACGAGGGTAAGCCCCAATGAGCTGAAAAAGAAATTAAACCACATAGAGCATACTGTGTCATTTGCAATTTTCTATCATTGTTTACCCTCCCCAAATGAATTTTAGCAAGAAGTATAGAAGATCTTCTTGACACTTACATTGCATTATTTTCAGTAAAAAAAAAAAAAGGTCTGATAAAAAAAAAATGGAACATGATTAATAAAATCTGGAAAAGAAAAACACTAATTGTATGAGTTTTTAACCACCTTACTTTTGCGAGGAAGAATAAAATCAATCAGTTAAAATCAGCTGTTGACTAATCTCTCAAGGTATTTAACCTAAAAGCAGCTAATGAAATGTTTGAAGATTTTTTTTTTTTTCTTCTCCAATTATACAATTTGACATTTGCAAAGCACAGATATTTGTCAGATTATAATGCTTTACCACCCAATTACTCACTCTACATCAACATAATCCCCAATTAGCCAATTTATGTTCCTAAAAACAGGACAATTCATCATTAAATTAGCTATTAAAGCATGATTAATAATATTCAAAATTAAAAATTAAAAAAAATAATACAAGTGCAACTCAATAGTATAAAGTAAAACATGAAAAAGAATTAGAAATTTAGACATTTTATTTTTAGTATCTGATTTGTGAAGTGGGAAAGAAGGTCAGAACAAGGTTTTCAAGCTCCTTGGGAGACTGGCTGCAGGCCTGGGTCAAAATCAACATCAGATTTCATTTCCAAATTAAACATCCTAACCTGTTTACACATAAAAGTTGTTTTATAAAGCCAAACCATACATCCAAAAGAGGATGAAGAGAAACACATACCTATCAGCTTTATCAAATCCAAACCTAGCACCAAAATAAAAGGCCACAGAAAGTAACCAAGCATCACTGTGGACAGCTACCAACGATAACCAGTCCTTTTCTTGCATCCCATCTCTGGCAAAGTTAATGCCTAGTGCAGGTTCTGGAAGCTCTGGAGGTACCTCTTCAGCAGGTAAATTGACTTCCCACTGCTCACTGGGAAATCCATAAAGGCTAAGATTTTCTTTCTCTGTAATAAAAAAAAAAAAGAAAAGAAAAGAACACTTGCATATATTCACTTATTTTCTCAGGATAAAATTTCCATCAATGAAATGGAAATGGTTGCGTGCAATATAAATATATAGATAATCAGGGCACAGCATGGGTGTATGGCACAATGATAAATTGGGAATGAAAGCTTATATATGCGTTGCTTAGAGAAAAAGAAAATCAAAGCAATCAACAAACAAAGAATATAAAATTGAAAAAGGCCATACAGTATTCACCTAAAGAAAAAAAAAACCTTAGTTCATGAAAAGGCAACATTACTATCCATGCCCTTTCATATGTTTTCCTTTATGAGTTCTGAAGTTTCATCCAGTACCCAGGGGATTCAAAACATTGTTTAACAGAAAATTTTATGCTATCCAACATCCTTCAAATTATACTACTCAAACTTTGTTGGATAAAAATCCAATAACACTTATATGGTTGGCGAAGATATAAAGAGTTTGATCAACTCAAAGTTCTGACTTTTAAGCAAGTAGCACATAATTCCATGGTAAAACTAATGCACAATATTATTCACTTATAACAATTATAGAAAGGCTTACGCGTATTGCAATTTAAAAAAAAAAAAAAAAAAAAAAGATATAAGAAAAAGAAGTTTAGGTTCATTAATAAAAAATAAAAACAATTATAATTTACACAATGATTTGGCATTAACAAGCAGAAGCAAGAACTCTTACAACTGATAAACATGCACTTCACCAAAAGTGTTCACAAAAAAAAGCACATATGTGCAACCAGCCAAAACTGAATGAAAAACAAAGCCCTAACTACTGCTTTCCATAAGTTCACTCAACATATTGAAACAAACCAAGCAGATGGGAATCAGAAACAAACTACAGATTGTTGGTGCTTTCATTCAATTAATTTTGAATCAAATCTCTCCAATATAGAGTGGTAGGTGCCTTTGAACCGTAATGGAAGGGCATGATTGAGATGTGCTGTCGCAATGGCAGATATTTGTTTCAATGGCGGGTTCAGTTCTCTGTTTTTCATGTTGGGGTGCTGCGATGGGTATTTCTAGACGGTTCTTTGTAGAAACAAAATCATTCGAGTTTGCAATGGAAAAGGGTGTCTTAGTTTCACGTGTTTTCAAAGGAGTAGGACATTATGCACTCTATAGCCATGGGTAAAGTTATTGTGCCATGATTGTTGGCTATCTTGGAGGAGATGCTTAAAGCAGAGGCTTCAAAGGTGTTTTTGAAGTCCTCCAAAGTGGGCTCTAGAGCATATATTGTCCCAGAGGTGTGCAAATATATTTGGTCACTATTTGGCCGTCGTAGAATATGGTAATGGTGGCCAGAAGGGCTTCGTGGTTGTCCCAGAAGGAGAAGGTAAGGGGTGGTCAGGCTTTGTTCACGAGTTAAGGAAGACCATAGAATTGTCTCAGACATCCTCCGATGAAGGCCAAAGAGCTTCATCATCTCCCTCGATCGCTTCCCCATCAGCGTCGGTAGGATTGTTGGAGCGAGTATTGGCAAAGGATGTTGGGAAATTGACATTTGTTGAGGTGCTGCTTGGTTCGGGGCATTGTACGACAGGCACAACGCTTCCTATGGAGGGCCATGTCAATCCTGAAGCTGTAGTACTGCAAGTTCTGACAGGCAGTAGTTGAGGTGGGCCTACAGATGCACCGGATCCCTAGTTTCACACTGAAAGAGGGAACATGGTAGTGCATGGTAGTGGAACGAGGGGTGTCTATGGGGTCCTCTGTGATTTGAGAAAACAACTAGAGCGCCTAAAGGGGGAAGTGGATAGGGTGATTTCGATTTTGGATGTGGGTTGAGAGTCATTTGGGCAAGTGAAAGTCAATAATTCAAAAGCACGTTGTAAGAGAAATGGTGGAACCCAGTTAGCCAATGAGGGCCCAACCCTCTAAGAAGCCTTTTGAAGATTGACGCCCAATATCAATGGATCAAGATGAATGTGCATTAAATAAGTAATAACCCCGCCCATCCCCAAGTGAAATGCACGTTTTGGTCAAAGTTTAAACCCACCTTTAAGTGGGTGGCGAAGACACAGGTCATACCCACTAATAAGCGGGTAGCAAAGATACGGTCATTTTTTATTTGGGCAAGGGTTTGGGTGCGGACTCAAGTTAAGTGGGCTCGAGCTCTACCCAACCCAATGGACCTCCGCTGGCTCCTACGGCTTGCCAAGATGAAATGGGTGTTCGTCTAGGAGTTTTGCATGAAGGGAATCAGAGCTTATCGAGGGTCGCAAGTTCGAATCTCTTATCAATGGACCTCTAACTACGGTGGAGACCTCGAATAGCCCATTGCATTCTTTATCACCCTCCCCACCATTGGATTTCACTGACGATGTGACTATGTTGGTTTCCCACTGAGTTGGACTTCCTGATATGGGCGATAGAGGTAATGTTTTCAAATCTGTAGAGAGGTCTCATGTATTTCGGCATTTGGGGCAGTTTTGCTAACTCTAGATACTTAAGTATCGGTGGAGTGGAGGTTTTGTAGAGTTGGTTGAAATCCCTATTACCGGTCTGGGCCCTTCGGGTGTTTCCATAACAACTAATCCTCAAAGTAGGCTTTGGTGGTTAAAAGGGGGAAGCGGATTCCTTTACCGGACTTCCCTCCTTTCTCCCTTAACTGCCGCACCCTGAGGAGTTTCAAGAGAGGGAGGGGGGGAGCAATAACTATGTGGATAAGGAAAGGGTATTGTATCCTCTAAGGTTGGTGGTTGTGATATGGCTTGTGTGGATGGGTTCAGTTCTTGTGCTTCTTTGAGCTCACCTTGTATGGATTTGAAATTGTACTATGGGGGGAAGCCTTTGCCATTGGGATCTTGCCCCCAGTAGCAAGCGAGATAATTCTTGGTGCAGGATCAAAGTCTTCAGCTTGGCCATTGCAGAAAGGGAAGGAAATTTGTCTGCTTGTTAATGCCAAATCATTGTATAAATTATCATTTTAAAAACAAATTATTAATGAATCTAGACTGCTTTTCTTTTATCTTTTTCTAATTGCAATACACATAGGCCTTTGTATAATTCTTATAACTGAATAATATTATGCATCAGTTTTGACCGTGGAATTATATGCTACTTTCTTAAAAGCAGAATTTTGAGTTGATCAAACTCTTTATATCTTCACCAACCATTTTTATATAGGTGTCATTGGATTCTCATCCAACATAAGTAGGATAATTTGTGAGGTGGGCTATACCTTGTTCTTCAATTTGTTGTACTCCTCTAAATTGAGACCGGGTGGTTGAAGATAAGCTTTGCTAGGTATCTTCCTAGAAAGAATTGTTCGATGGTAAATCTTACTACGATGCCCTTTCTCCTCATGATAGCACTCACTTCTCTTGGAAGAATATTTGGCGGAATAAGGCGCGTATGAGAGTTCTGTTCTTTCTTGGTCGGCTGCCTTAGGGAAGGTACTCACTATGGATAATCTAAGAAAGCGGCATGTCATGGTAGTTGATTGGTGTTATATATGTAAGAAGAGTACGGAGTCACTGGATCACCTTTTACTCTATTGTGAGATGGCTAGTGCTCTTTGGAATATCATCTTTGGCCTTGTAAGGTTGGCTTGGGATATGTTTAGTAGAGAAGTAGACCTTTTTTCCTGCTAGAAAGGGCAAATTTGGTAGGCTTCAAAATACTGCAATGTGGAAGATGGCTTCATCTTGCCTTATGTGGTGTCTCTGAAGGGAAAGCAATGATTGGAGTTTTGAAAACCACAAATGGACAATTGAGAAATTAAAGGATTTTTTCTTCACGACTCTTTATCACTAGATGGATGCCTTTGACTCGAATATATTTTTAGCTTCTATGTTTTTCTTATCTTTTGCTTCTTCTAGTTAGGTGCTCGTCTTGTATTCTTCTTGTGTACTTAGGTTAAGCCGTTAGCACTTTTTAATAAATTGCGACAAAAAATCACATTATGGCCATAATATTGAATGGCCTGAACAAAATAAATACCAAAAGATAATGTGAGAGAGGTAAAAGAATATAAAATGCTTACATGTTTATTCCATTGTCAGTTGAGACAAAAAAATAAAATAAAATAAAAAATTTTAAAAAAAATTAAAAAAAATACCACTATACCAAATAATCATATTAAAATCAGTTGAATTTAGAGATTTATTCTAGTAATTTTTTAAGATTTTCATGCGCAAAGTCCTACTTCATTTTCTTTCCCTACAATTTCTTTGCAAACAAACAGAGCATAAACCACAAACAGCTAACTCAACATAAATGGAAAGAGAAGAACCCTAACCAGGATCACACTGCTGATAAAACTCTTCAACATCTGCAGCCACATAACAACAAAAAAAAAAAAATCCCAATCTTCGAAATATATAGAGAAAACAAAGCACGTAATTAAAGTAGTACAAAATTTACAGAAAAAATAGTACCGGTGGTGAGGGCTTTAATCATGCCGGCTCTGCGGCCCTTGAAATCCCTAAAGACCTCCTCGACCGTACGTGGATTGTACGCTGCACCGCCATCCATGTCTTCTATGAAACTTTGCGCTAATTAGAAAATAGAAAGAGAGTTATAGAGTGAGAGACACTGAGAGGCTTTTGGAGGGAGAGACGAAAGATCGAAAATCAGAGAGCGAGTGTGCCTGTGTGTGTGTATGAGTACGCGAGAGAGAGAGAGAGAAGAATGTATGTGTAAAAGGAGGGAAAGACAAGAGGGGCTTTGCGGATTTGAATCGGATTGAACGAGTCTGATTAACTGGATTTGATATAAGGGGAAGAGTCCGAGAAGAACCCGATGAGACTTGTTTTGGCCCGTATAAGACGTTGGGGGAAGAGTAACCTATTAGAAATAATTTAGAAGTAACTATTATAATGTAGAATTAACTCTGAGAGTATTCTTAGCCAATTCTTTTATATGCAAAATGACTCTTTAAAATTCAATTTCTCGGATTGGCTTTCATGTTGTTATTAAAATCACAGCATGTATGCTGTAGTTTAATCAACGGTCAAGATTAAATTTCTAAAAAATAAGTCAATTTTAAAAGCTTTTAAAAGTAAGTCACTTTAAGATTAAATCTTGACCGTTGATTAAACTACAGCATACATGCTGTTATTTTAATAACAACATGTAAGCCGGATCTCACTTTATCTAGTTGAATTTTTAAATACCTCCTACATCCGATTAGTTATATTTTTATATGTATCATTTAAATATTATTATTATTATTATTATTATTATTATTATTATATATATATATATATATATATATATATAAGGATTGTATTTTTCTTAAATATCCTATTTTTCAACTTTTGGGAAAAAATAGATGTGGAGAGAGAGAAATAGTAGGAGAAAAGTTTGGAAAAAGAGAGATGTGGACAAGAAATAACAGGAAAAAATTTTGAGAAAAGAGAAAACATGTAAGAGAAACAATAAAAAAAATAAAATGACTCACGAGAAAATTGCCGCTACATGCAGCATTTTTTTTTTGCTAATCTAATAAAATACCCATTTTGCATTTTTTTTTTTGCTAATCCAATGGGGGGAGTTTTTTACAAATCTTATTAGTCATTTTAGATAAAAGTACAATTTAGCTCCTCCATTGAGAATGCTCTTAGCGGGTAAATGTTATTAGAGGTCACGTTCATGTAAAATGATTATAATTGGTCTTTTCTGTTTACTTTTTTGGCTCAAGAAAAAGTAAAATAATCACTATTGATCTCTTCGGCCGGCTGACCTTTTTTTTTTTAACCTAGGTTAAAAAAAAAAAAAATGGTAAAATTTTGGAAATGTTATGTTAAATACCACATTTTTACTTCATTAATATCTCATAATACGGACGTAAAAATCTTAATCAACTCTTAAATCAATCATTGTTAAAAAAAAAAAAAAAAAAAAAAATTAATGATTAGTTAAGTATGTCGCATAAGCATTGTTTGATGATTACGTGATAAAAATATGTTTTATTTATAGCCTAACTTTGAATGAGATTCCACAACCGTCTTAAACTATCCAAGGGGGACGGGCTCTTCAAACAGTCCTCAGTAATCATGGATTCTATACTTTTGACTTTTATTTATTTTTTGTATGTCCGCAGAAGGGAGGAGGAAACATGCTGCTGTTGCACAAGAGGGTTTCCTTCTTTCCCATGGAGCAGCCATACGAAGATGAAAACACAAGGATCAGAATTTTCGTTGAAAGAGAATATCAAATTTTCTTGGCTCCAGTTGGAAGTGCTATCAGATTCTAACCGTTAGTTTAAAAGAACAAAAAATTAGCAGACAATTCTAGTGCTGGACAAGAGTCCAGTGTTCTGCATCCTCAACAATTTCACCCTCAGCTGTACTCATTCTGGCGTAGCACTCCATTCGAATGCTGGTGGTCGATCATTCAATTCTCTGCATATAAAGACAAGTGCTTCTCTAAAACCCTTCTGTAACTATTTACATCAAGAACAGAGCATCTCCTACACAAATCCTCAAAAATCCTCTTGGCCTCAATGACCTTCCCCTTCGCACACAATTCCTTGACTAAGATTGAAAAGCTCTCCACACTAACGACATAATTCTTATCAATTGTCTCATAGAGAACCCGCATTGCCGTTTGCTCATTTCCGTCCCCACAATATCCCATAATCAAGCAATTATACATTGTGGCATCCATGACATGACCGTTTTGAAGCAAGTCGCTGACAAGCTCTCCAACTTCTTGCATTCTACCTCTCATCCTACAGAGACTACATATCACTGTGTTATACGATAAGAAGTTCGGACAGCAACCCATTTGTGGCATCAACTTTAAAAGAAGAACAGCCCTTTCAAGATCTCCATTTTCTACAAGAACCCTAGACACTACATTAAAACTTGAGACACTTGGCTTTAAGTCTCTTGCCATCATTTCTTTCAAAAGGGAAATTGCTTCAACTGGTTTCTTCATTTTGCATAACTCATTAACAACAACACCAAAAGCCTGCACATCTGGTTTAATCCCAAGAGCAACCATCTGCTTAAGATGTTTAATAGCTTCATCAGATTTCCCAACGACGCAAAGCCCCTTTAATATACTCGTGTGCGTTGCAACATTATCCTTCAACCCATTTAACCTCATCTTGGTCATCATCCTCTTTGCTTCATCAACATTACCCCTCAAACACAAGCCATTAATTAACGCATTGTACGTCAGCAGATTCGGATCACAACCCCAATTCACCATGTTACCGAAGCACTTTATTGCCTCATTCAATTCACCTTTCTTACAATACCCATCAATCAAAGTGGTACAAGTCACCGTATCAGGCAAGCAATCCTTATTCTCCGTCATTCGATCAAACACTTCCTGTGCACTCTCCATATCACCCTTCTTACAAAACCCACTAACCACAGTATTGTAAGTAACCAAATTTGGCTCACAATCCATTTCATCAAATATCATCTTCGCATTTTCAATCATACCCAATTTACAAAACCCCCTAATCATCGTCGTGTAAGTATAAACATCGGGTTTCACCACGCCTTCCTTCACAATTTGATCATAGCATGCTTTAGCTAAACTAACCCTATTTGCTCTCACCAACACACCCAGTATCGCGTTATATGAAAACAAACACCGCCCATTCTCCATCAATTTCGCTGTATGAAACCAATGCATTGCGCCCCTAATATCGCCACGATCCCCATAGGCCTTGATCAACTTACCGACCACAAAGTCCGAGATTTTGTGGTACTTCTGAAGGAGCGAGACAGCAGTGGAGAAGAGGGAGTGAGAGAGGAGGACATCAGTGATGGCCAGGTAACATTCGTGGGTGTGGAAATAGTTTTTAGGGTTAGGTATAGGGTTGGAGGCCCAGTTGAAAAAGAAGAGGGCATGGTAAGGGTTTGTCTGGTTCTTGATGACTTTGATGACTAACTTTGGGTTAAGGTCAGGTGAAAACTGATTCAGAGGGATTGAACTGAGATTTGAGGGGTTGGGGTTTGGGGGGTTTAGGGTTTGTAGAAGTGACGATATGGAGTTCACAAGGGAGACATTGGGATTCGTTTGAGAAGAGTTGGCTAGGGCGTTTCTAAATGGCATTGCCACTGAACTGGCTTTCAAGAACCTTGGCAAGCTGATGTATCTGTTTAGTTGCAACTCGAACAGACAATTCCTTAGGTATTGGGCTCCTGAGTTGGATACACAGTGGCTCACTTGGATTTGGATCCGCTAATCTTATTAAAAAAAAAAAAAAAAATCTCGTGTTCTAAAATTTAAGCTCTTAATTTCGGATGTGGCTTGCATGCGGTAGTGGAAAACGGTACCGTTTCCACTTAACGGTACCATTTTCCACTCTTACAAAGTAGTTTTAAAATGCAAATAATATAAAATTCATTAAAACTTAAAAATCATAAAACAATAATAATTAAAAAACTAAAAAATGTTAAAAAAAAAGGAGAACCAGACAGATTTCAGAAAGAGAAGGAGGCGGAGATTGAGAGAACCGGAGGCAGAGAGAGAGAGGAAGAGGTGGCGCCGTGGGCAGTGTTGAGCGGCTGTGATCAGCCCCGTTCCGGCAGGAAATGGAGGGATTTGCAGGCGTGCTCCGGTGAACTATTACCGGAGGCCGGTGAACTATTGCCGGAGACCGGAGGCCTCTAAACTCCAAACTCCATTTCAATTGGTATAAATTCTGGGTCCTATTTCAAATGGGTATTGAATTTAGGGGTTTCCTTCTATTGATTTTCTGGATTTAGCTTGAGTTTGTGGATATTTTGTTTGGTTGCTGAGAAAATGTTGGGGAATGGAAATAAAATGTGTTTTGGAAAGATTGAGAGTTTTAATGGGGTCCTGCTCTTGTTTGATTTCTGGGTAATTCTCAGTGTTAAGGAAGAATGAATTAGTGCTCAATTTTGGGTAATTCTTTGTGTTTTCCTCCAGTTTTCCACCAACCAAACGAAAAAAACAGAGCATAACCAAAACCCAAACGACAAGAAAAAAAACCCAGAATACCAACATACCCAAAAGAGAAGAGAATAAGCCTGGTGCAAATCCTGGTTATCCACATGATCTTGGACCTCCACCTAGGCATGGGGCTCTGCCTGCCTTCCAGCCTTGTAGAGCCACCTTCGTCGCTAGAAACCCCAACACCAAGGACACCCCGAAGAGCACGAGGTGAGGAGAGATCACGGTCCTCCATAGCTGGGGGATTGTGGAGGGACGAAAGTTCACTCTTCAGTAGAAATGGGAGCTAAAATGATTGGTGGGATTTGCCTTTGGGACCATCCCAAGGCCTTTGGGGGTGGCCCGGCCACCCCCAACGGCCATGGGGTGCCCAAATGGGGTGGCCGGCCACCACATTTGGGCAAGGGGTGGCTTTGGGTTTTATATTTTCTTTCTTCATTTTATTTTATTTTTGTTTTAATTTTTTAATATTTTTAGTTTTTTAATGATTGATTTTTTTTATAATTTTTATTTTTTAATGATTTATTTATTATTTTTTAAAAGAAAAGCACTTTTTAGTGCCCAAAACGTTGCCGTTTTGGGCAACCGCATGCATACGGTAGTTTTGACTACCACATGCAAGCCGGATCCCTTAATTTCATTTAAGGATTAGTAAAAATTTGTGTTACCAAGGTAAATAAATTTGGCATACTAAAAACTAAAATTAATTATCTGGGTTGCACACAAACTTCTACATTTATTTAGACCGTTTGATGAAATAGAAGTTCAAATTTTAGAATATATGAGTATCATATTTTAAGAAATATGAATGGGTTTTCAATCCCGCTCAAAGCTAAAATTCAGTCCCACTCAAACTCAACTACTAAAGATAATGTTGAAGTCAAAATCAATGATAAGCAGGAAGTAACGTGAAGAGCTTAAGGCTATGCAATTCAAATATTAGATTAGATGTTATCTTGTAACAAAATGAGGTTATGGATTTCAAATACTAGATTAGAGTTTATCTTGTAAACAAACATCTTCTAAGATAAGTAGAAAAGAGGTTATGAATTTCAAATGCTAGATTAGAGTTTACCTTGTAAACAAATCTCTCCTATGTAAAGCTTATATATATCAATGGAAACTCGATAGATGCGTTGATTCAACACACAAACGTGAGACTTTATATGGTATCCGAGCAAACCTAAGACTAAATGTCTATCTCGATCCTCAAATACAACTGGCGATCGATCAATCCTCCTTCAGTTCCATCACACTTTCCAGTATCCAAAATTTCATCAAACTCACCAAAGACAACTATCCTACGTGGCGAACTATCATGCTTCCAATTTGTTGATTGCTCATTACCGCACCCTCCTTCCACCATTCCCCATCCCACATACACCATTGCCGATCCTATCCGCAACCCCGAGTATTGCTTCTAGTGGTTGCAAGACCAAATGGTCCTCATTCTTCTCATCACCACACTTACGAAATCACTTGTATGTCATGCTATTGGATGTACCGCTTCAAACCGTATATTTGGAAGCATTCCCTCTCACTCTCCAAGAATTTGAAGCTTAAAAGATCCTCTTTGTAACCCTATTTTCCCCAATTGAATAGAATAAAAAAATTAATTAATTAAAAAAAAAAAAAAAAAAAAACACTTGAATCATACATACCATTAATTTCCGCTGATTATTCATTCCCCAACTCATCTGGCTATATACATTTTACAAGGTTTTCTCCATTGACTGTGGGAGCCCCAAGTAATTTATTGCTGCAAACAATTCTCAAATTTAACATGGTTTGTAAGGCAACACTCTTATGGAGGCCGGAGCTTTGCAGCAGCCGTCGATTGTGTAGCGCCGGGACATGTTGGATTCCGCCAGGCCATGGTGTGAAGTTCAATTATACCCATTTGGGCGATTGCTGAAGTGAGGGTGTCCCTAATTTCGTTGCGATCACAACAATGTAAAAGCCCATCGGAGCATGCATTTGACGGCGTAAGACTTTTGCCTTCCAATCGAGATATCACGAGAAGGTATCCCGTTGCAATTGCTTCTTCACGTAGTTGCCCAAGCCCAGCGCGGTCAGCAGCTAAACCTTTTGTAACCGAGTAAATATAGAAAAAGCCCTGTAGATATATATATGTTTAAAACATAGAAGAATTAATCACATTTTATTTTATTTTATTTTATTGAGAAAAATACACTTTAGCTTAGGGCTGACAATTTAATTTTTGATACGGCACGAACTCAAAATGAAATTAGAGGGTTAAAGTTGATGAGTCTGACTCGTTTAATTAAATGGATTGTCATATATAATCTTATACCCATATTTTGATACGATTGCAAACTCAACAGAAACCCAATACCAAATTAGAGGGTTAGGAATTAAGGGATTTGACTTGTTTAATTAAATAGATTAGATTATGGTTGATAATATATAGTCTTATAGATATGCATCAACCTGATTCGAACCCGATACGCAAACACAAATTGACACCCCTACTCTAGCCTAATGAACTATCACCCATTTTGCACTTATATCTCAAAACTTTGAAAAGTGACATTGAAGCCTCCCATACTACCATTGCATGTCAAATTAGACACTTTCGCATATATATATATATATATATATATATATATATATATATATATTTTCAAATGGTTATTTTTATATACTTTTTAATAACTTCATAAGTATTTTGGGAGAAAAAAAAAATTACAAATGTGTCTAATTTGGAGGCGTAATTGCAAAATGAATGATAGTTTGGAGGGACAGAATATATATTTTTTCCTATTTTATTTTAGAGCCAATCTTGAGATTTGAAGGTGCAATGATATATTACCTCTTCTGTTCGTTTAATATCCATTCCGAACCTTACTTCTCCTTGTTGAGGAACCAATTCACGGCAAACTTCAGCAACTCCAGGTAGAAACCATAGTCTTATACCTTGAACTACTTGGACGTTTGTGTTGTTTTGTTGCTTACACCAACTTGTTTCTCTCCCTGTGGAATTAATTTTCTCCTTCAAAGGAAAAACATATTGTTTAGTACTAGAGATTATTCAATTAATTCCTTACAAAAATTAAGCTCAAGGATAAAACAATTATACTATCTGCTCTGTTTGGATATTGACAAAGACCAGAGGAGCCCCAGAAGAAACTGCTGCAGAAAACCAGGCCATGCATCTGACTGTAGTGGCCTCAATGCAGTGCTCGTTTTGCAGGGGCATGAACAGGATGGAGCTGACAATTGAAGCATTTTGGTCTGGCATGTAGCTTCCCACTTTCATTAACCAATTGTACTTGACTCCCCTTTTGTTGAATCCCCAACAGTCCACATTTACCACCCTTCTGTTCTTTTCTGCAACATCAGACAAAACAATCATCATAAATTGCAAAAGAAAAAAACAAAAGAAAAGGGTCGACACTAGAGCCTGTTTTGTCATGGGATCCAACAGCCCTCTGTATTCTATCATTGCAATTTATGATATATACCATACCATTATCACAATAAATGGAATGGAGGATTACGTTTCTATCTTCAACTTAATTTTCATTGGCCTATATAATTAAGTAGTAATCTTCGTTTCATGAGACGTAGTCTCCAACCGATTAAGCTATCTCTTGAAAACGATGCACATGTTATTAAAGAGGTAGCAAATCCACATTATTATGAAACAACAAATCCTAAAGAAGGAAAGAACGCCCACAAAAAAGAATCACCTAAAATAAAAATGCTCCCCAAAGGCAAAGATACTCATATGAAAAGTGAATGCTAAAGGAAACTTACAACGTGATAAAAGGCCCAATCACCCAAATAAATCAGATACTTGCCTTACCCGGTCATTCAATTAAACCAATACCACATCCATATAAGGTTGACCAATGCTTTTATGCCCTAATCTCTACCTATTTTTCTAATTCTTTTATGGACAGAAATTTTCTCCAAACTAGTTTGAAGAAAATATTCTTCAACCCATTTAAAATAGTGGTAAGTGTCTATAAACATTTAAAATACACATTAAATTTAGTTTAAGTTAATAAATTGCTATTAATGACGTTAAGAATTTAAGGAAAAAATGCAAAATTAGTCCTTATAGTTTACCTCATTTGCAATTAACTCATTGTGGTATCAAAATAAACTCAAAGGCCCCTGAGGTATGCCAAAAAAATAATTAAGTCCCTACTATACAGTCAAATTTTGTTTAGTGATTTAACAAATTCTAATAGCGTGAAATATTAGAGTCAATAAAATTGTAATACTTGTCCTATTTAATTTAGTGTCACACTAACAAAATCTGTTAAATTAGTGGACGAAATTTGACTGTAGGGACTAAATTATTTTTTTGGCATATCTCAGGGACTTTTGAGTTCATTTTGATATCATATGGAGCTAATTGTAAATTAGTTAAACCACATGGATTAATTTTGTATTTTAATATGCATTTTAAATGTTTATAGACACTTTGCATTATTTTAAATGGGTTGAAAGATATTTTTTTCAGACTGATTTGGAGGAAATTTCTGTCATTCTCTTATTATCTTACATTTGCACATTTACTAACTTAAGTATAAGATCGAGATGGTACCGCCGGTCCGCCATCCCCCTCCTCCCTTTGCACCGCACTACTTTGACGTTCGGTTATCTTGTGGGAATCCCATATATATCGAAGATTTTGGCTGTGTGCATGGTGACTATATTAACAAAAAACATGAAGTAAAATTGGTGAATAATTGTGATGAGAAGAAGAAGCTACCTTGCAATTCCGTGCATTGTTCTGCGGTCAAGTCCCCTAAAACGGCAACATGTCTGTCATCTTCAGCCGCTCTAATGGTATACTTCTTATGGAGCACTGAGAACTTCTCTTGCACAATACGTGCCCGGAGCTTCATTGCTCTGTCACCCCTTCTAACCTTCACCCATATTACCTCCTGCTGTTTAATCTTACCAAGCTGTGAGCTGAGCTCTGACTTGGCCTTGGCCGGCACGAACAACTCGTCGGAATCATCCTTAGCAAATCCTTCAATGACGTCGCCGGGCAGAGGCATGCTTTCGTCCCACTCTTCCGGTGCCTCCTGCTTCACTTGTTTCACACACACCCGTGTCGTCTGGGGGCTTCCCATGTCCTTCTGGAAACTCAGACCACACTTCTCCATGGAATGTACCTACGAAAACTTCAATGATGTAATTATTTAGGTCGATCTCTATCTCCATCATATATATATATATATATATATATATATGATAACACCAAGGCAGGCGGCAATTCCTAGGTTCTTGTCATATATACTTCACGACCTTATCCAAGGAAACATAGAAGTTGACAACTGAAGGGCAAATGAAAGTCCGTAGATGAGGTGTGACGAGCAAAAAAAAAAACATTGGAATTTAGCAAAATGCCAAGATGGCCTACGTGTTTCTTTTCTTAAATTGTGACTTCAAATGGTATTTAGCTGTATGAAAACTTGGCATATATTTTTTATATTTTTATATAAATATGATGAGTTGTGAAGAAGGGAGAGACAACAAAGAACAGGTCATGAAGAAGAGAACGTATAAGAATAAAAGATCTTCAAGTGCATGTAGTATTAGATCCAGAGCAATTCTTGTAGAGCCCACTACAATTCCAAAGCAATTCGGTAGCTAGGTGTTCAGGCAGTTCAAGACTTGTATTGATAAGTAGACCCCATGAGAGACGTACACTCTTCACAATTACCTTGCTGGCTAGGGTTGTAGGAGAGCAGTGAAAAATTATTTACTTAATTAGATAATAAGAGTAAACCATTTTATGTATCATGTATTAAAGCACAAGATAAGTAGACAAATAAGATTTTGGATAAGGATTCTCAAAACGGTTTTAAACCCACCATGATATTCTCAACAACAATTGTATTTGTTGTGATATTATTTAGCTTTCATTTAAATTGGTTCAAATTCAAATTGTATCTATCTTGTCTTTGTAATGTTTCCTATAAATAGAAAGCATACCCAAACGTTGAAGTTGGGATTGTTAATTAACCGTAAATTTATCTAGTTCAGAATATCATTGTGGGTTTAAAACTGTTTGAGAATCCTTATCCGAAATCTTATTCTGTCTCCTTGTCTTGTGCTTCAATATCAGGAATGCTTTCGGGACCAATATTATTCCGCACCAAACATTCAAAAATAATAAAAAAAACCTTACATTGAAACATACGAAACAAGTGCATTTAGTTTCTTGATAAAAATATCCAACAATATTGTGAATGAATACGTACACCACTCGTAAAGTGTTATATATATATATCAACACTAGAATTACTGGCCTCAAGACAAAAATTATGGGCTCAAAAACACAAAATTGGAAGGGAAGAAACTAGTCAGCCATAGCTCAAAGCACATAATTACGTTCTTAAGATAATCCTGATCTTGATGTAATAGGTATGGTGAGCTAGATTATAAGTTGGGTTGGACAGTTGTTAGTCAGTTGAGGCTGGAGTTGTTAATCAGTTGGGTTGGACAGTTATTAGTTAGTTGGGCTTGACAGCTGGTATATAAACCAAAAGTCAGTAGAAGCCTATTATCGAATATCTTGTATTGTAGAAGTCCATTATCGAATATCTTGTATTGTGGAACCTGTAGTTGTAGTTCTTGATAGTTTAGTCTTAATTAAGTCTTGTAAGAGGAGTCCGATCAAACTCGAATTGATCCTTATCTGTAATTCGTTCAATTCAATTCCATTTTCAATCCATTGTTTTACAAATCATTCAATCATCCATCATTAATCCATACAGCAATTCCCAAATCAATAATATGTGTGTTACAAGAGACCACCCGGCTGGTACAAACATTGGACAGCTCTTGTTGAAGTTTGTCGATTTCAGCTTGAGCATTTGTGCGCCCTAGCTTGCCCCTACGTTATTTGAATCTAGGCTTGCCATCAAACTTGATATTTACCTTTGAATGCTTTTTGCCTACATCTATCCGGCCAAAAATATACACCATAAATTGTATGCAATATATATATGAAAAAAAAGAAGAAAAAAAAAAAACATTATTTTAGGCCAATACACTAGTATTTGGAGCGCATGCAGATCGGTCCTATTTGTCATGATGATGATGATGATAAGATCCAAGTGAAGCTTGTTCAGTTTCTTTATGTTGACAGGTTCCTTGAAGATGATGTAAGTTGCATTCAACCTGTCCGTAACAGTATTCATGAATCTCCCAATAGATACTTAATTTTGTCTATGAAGAAAATATTTAGAGGAAACTTCACTTTAAACTCCTAAGCTACCAAGCATTTTGAGAAGACTGCTCCAAAATTCAAAAACTCTCAATTTACACCACTGAACTTTCAGTTTCAATCAATTTACCCACTTCATTAGTTTTAGTTGTTAACTTCTAATAAAAATGCTTAAAAGGATCAAATTACACTTCGATTTTCATTTTTTATTTTTATTTTTAATTTGAAATTAAGGGTAAATTTAGAATTGTATAAAAAAATTCAAGGGTATAAACGCCATTTTATCACTTTTAACGTTTGAAATCCGACGGAAGGGTAAATTGATTGAAATTGAAAGTTCAATTGGTTAAATTGAGAATTGTTGAAATTTAAGGGATCTTCTCAAAATGTGCGGTAGTTCAAGGGTTTGAAGTGAAGTTTCTCCAAATATTAATTATTATGAAAAAGATGTGGAGCGGTTAATTTGGCTGAAAAAGTGGAGCTGCCGTCAGAGAAATAATTTGTGCAGTAATAACTATTTGTTGCAATGACTACACTAGTGAAAAAACACCCACCACTTCCTCTGCCACAAGTGCAACTCACCAGGATGATCACCACGAAAATTGTGATTCTTTTTAAGAAAACGATGAACTTGAAGATAACACCTAAGAAGAAATCATTAGAGAAATTTTTGTGGAAGTAGATGAAAATGAAAACTACGTGTTTTGATTCTACCACAATTACAGCAGCTGTATATGGACATATATAGGCCTATAATTGTTGAGTTCCTCCCAAAAAGTTTTAAGCCTTGTAAAATATTGACTTACAAAGGAGTTTTCTTGAGTAATGGCTACAATTGCCTTATGCAGTTGGAAAACTCTTGGGCCATTCCTTTGTGAGTAACAATCATTCAGATCTTCCCACATGTCTTTGCCTTATGTGATGTAGATGATGCTAGAAGAAATATCTTTCGATATAGAATGAAGAATCCATGACACTACCATGTCATTACAGCGAGTCCAAGCTTGAAGAAGACTATCATGATCTAATGGCTTAAGCATTAAGCCATCAACAAAACAAATTTTGTTCTTGGCACTCAAAGAAAAAAGCATGGAGCGACTCCATGTGTTGTAGTTCTCTCCTGTCAGTGACCGGCCAACAAGTAAGATGGCTGGATTTTCACCACTGTTAAGGAAACGAGGATTAGATGGATCAATGGAACAATTAGTTGGAATGGTGTTTGGAAGAGTGGAAGAAGAAGTAGCAAATTCTTCTGCCATTGAAAGAAAAACATATGAGCTTCACAAAATTGTGAAAGGCTCTCATACCATGTCAAGCAGAGCTTGCTCTGTAGAATCAAGCGTGAAATAGAGCAATGCACAACAGAAGAAAGAAAGAAGAACGAAGGTAAAAGGTTGAGCAAGTTGACAGAGAATGAGAAAGCTTTATTCTCTGTATAATCAACCTTAATGGCAATAATGAATGAATGAATACTACTTATATATTATGTTACATTGATGACAAGAATTGAGAATTAACTAACTAAACTAACTGACTTCAACTTTGACTAAAAAACATAATAAACAAAATTAACTGATTTACAACTAAATAAGTTCAAACTGAAACTGAAAAAGTTTATTTAGTACACGTGCAATTAACTTTAACCAAAAGTCTTCAAGTTGTCTGATATTCTGTTCAAGTCGCTCCCGAAAACGTGACAATGCAACTCCCACAACAAAATCACACCGTTTTTCCACAAAAACTACCAAGGGTCACTAAACAACAAGCACCAAAAATCAAAGAAAAGCAGTTCCCACAATCATATGCCAGTTTTTAACCAAGATTAACCATAACGGGGATTACGTTTTGACCCCAAAATATCCAGAATCATATATAGCCAAATTAAAACTGTATGTGTTAAGTAAGATTCTATGTATGATGCAACAGATATTCAAACACATCAATCACAACAAAGCGGAGATAATATTGGGAATTCAAATGTATAGATTAGATTTTATATGTATTTGAATTTTGAATATTTGAATTTTGTATTTCAGTTTTCTAGATAGAACTAACTCCATGTATTAAGGAGTTCAGTTTTGATTGTATTCTATTTAGACTCACGTACATACTCAGTAAAGGTCACTCAATATTTTACTGATTTATTGAAGTCTTATATGGTATCAGAGCTTTTTTTTGCTCACGCTATTAGAATTCGATCCTTTTTTTGTTTTAATGGCCTCTACCTATAACTTTCCCAATGTTTCTAATTTGATGACAGCCAAACTTTCTGAGACCACCCATCTCTCCTGGCTTTCCCAGTTTCTTCCTACTCTTCGTAGTGTTAATTTATTAGGCATTGTCGATGGGTCTGAAGCTTGTCCTACTAAATTTCTTACTGATGCTACTGGGGCTGCTACTACAGAAGTGAACCCAGCTTTCACGCTGTGGAACACAAAAGATCAATTCTTGTCGAGTTGGATTAATTCTACTCTTAGTAATGTTATTCTATCAACTGCTTATGGTATGAATACCTCACGTCAGGTATGGGATTTTCTGGCTAATCGTTTGCGTCCAAATCTCCTTCATGGATTGCTGTTCTTAAGTGGCATCTACAGAGCATACATCAAGGTTCTCAGTCTTGCTTGGAGTATCTTCAAACAGCAAAATCTTTTGCTGATCAACTGGTAGTTGTTGGTAAGCCAGTGGCGGATGTTGATCTCATTTCCTCATTTGCTCCGTTCATTTCATCATTCTCGTTTGCTACACGAGATCGTGCTCTGTCCTTTGATGACTTTCAGTCAGAATTGTTAAATTTTGAGAGTATCATTGCTGCCCATCAACCTTCTGTTCAACCAGATTCTAACGCCTTTGTGTTATACTCTGCCAAGCCACATTCAGTTGGTCCATATCGCAAGCAGAAATTCTCTCCTCATCACAAGTTTCCCAATCATAGGTCCAACCGACAAAAGAAAAACAACATAGCCAATAACAAGAAGCACACAAACGGGAGTGAAACATGCTCCTCGGAAACAGCTAGCATATAGCTAGCCACCAGCTCCTCACGGCATCTTGCCTTCCTCCCCATCATCTGATCGAAAGCTGGGAGAAGACAGTCGACCAAAAATATTCCTCAGCGAGATCCTTCTTGATCGCCCTGGCCACTTCACCCTCCAGGTGTCCTAGAGCGCGCCCACGGTTGAAAGCACGAGACTCCCTCCCCTTCATAGACCGCCCGGACTCTTGTAACATCGCAACCTCCAGACGAGCCTCTTGCAATTGCCGATGGTTTCCATCCCAAGTGTCCCCTGTACTAGCCCCACCAACATCCCTGCTATCTCCGGAAAATGAGCTTCTCTCCTCAGAATCAGATGATAAAGTGACCGGATTAGAATTCCTAGGCCAAGAGTGACGGAAAGGCCTGCTCTCCTCTTCAGGCGAGAAGCGCTGAGCTCGAAGACGAGCACTTTGGCAGATAACGGTAGAGGGAGTTACCTTATCGAGGCGCCATTTTTGCCCACCATCAGCCTCGGCTTCCCTCTCCGACCTTACGCTCTTCTTTTTTATTACTCTGTGCAGGTCCTTCCTAGTTGCCGGGCTTGAGGCCATTGTTATTCAGCCATCCAAGTGAGGCGCCACTCAAGCGCTGAGTTCTAATTAATTAGCTTCTCCTCTCAAGACCTATATATATATATAAAATATGATAACACCAAGGCAGCCGACAATTCCTAGTTTCTTGTCTGTCATATATCCTTCGCGATCTTATCGAAGGAAACATAAAAGTTGATCACTGAAGGGCAAATGAAAGTCCGTACATGAGGTGTGACAAACGAAAAAACCATTGGAATTTAGCAAATTGCCAAAATGGCCTACATGTTTCTTTTCTTAAATTTTGACTTCAAATAGTATTTATTTTAGGCCTTTTTTCTTTTTTTTTGGTGTATGAAAACTTGCCGTATAGGTTTTATATTTTTATATAATATGATGAGTTGCAAAGAAGGGAGAGACAACAAAAACACAGACAATGAAGAAGAGAATGTGTAAGAATAAAATATCTTCAAGTGTTGTATTAGATCCAGATCAATTCTTGTAGCTAGAGCCCACTTATCTTGGTAAGTGTTCAGGTAGTTTGAAACGGACCCGGCTTGCATGCGGTAGTGAAAACTACCGCATGCCTGCGGTTTGTGGAAAAAGGTACCGTTTTCCACTTTAAAAAACTATGTTTAAAATATAAATAATATAAAATTCATTAAAATTAAAAAATTAAAAAACAATAATAATTAAAAAACTATAAAAAGAAGGGAGAACCAGAAACAGATTTGAGGGAGAGAGAAGGAGGCGGAGAGAGAGAGAGAGTGAACCGAGAGGCAGATAGAGAGGAAGAGGTGGCGCCGTGGGCAGTGTAGGCGTGCTCTAGTGAACCATTGCCGGAGCCCGGAGGCCTCTAAACTCAAAACTCCATTTCAATTGGTATAAATTTTGGGTCCTATTTCATATGGGTATTGAATTTGGGGGTTTATTTTCTATTGATTTTCTGGATTTAGCTTGAGTTTGTGGATATTCTGTTTCGTTACTGAGAAAAGTTGGGGAATGGAAAGAAAATGTCGGTTTTGGAATGATTGTGAGTTTTATTGGGTCCTGCTCTTGTTTGATTTCTGGGTAACTGGCATGGGGTAGTTTTATATGCTTTTGTATCAGAGCAAAAAACTTTCCCTAAAGCTTCGTATCAGAGTAAAAAACTTCTCCATCTTCACCTCCTCTTCTTCTTCTTCTTCTTCTTCTTCATCTCCAACAACTCTCACACTTTTTCCTTTAAGGATTAAAAAAAAAAAAAAGGTCCATCCATGGCTGTTTTATATAAAAATGAATTTTATATGCTTTTGTCATTTTCCATGGATGAAGCATGGAAAATTATGCTTGCCTTAAAAAAACGGTCTGCAAATTGGGGGAGATGAAGAAGAAGAGGAAGAAAAGAAGAAAAGAAATGAACGAGCTGGAGAAGAAGAAGTGGAGCAACAAGAAGATGAAGATGATGTGCAGTGGAGTTTTTTAGTTTTTTAATATTTTTATTTTTTAAATTATTGAATTTTTTAATATTAACTGAATTTTATATTATTTCTTTTAAAAAATTATTTTTTTATTGCCCAAAACGACCCCTCGTTTTGTGCTACCGCATGGTGCGGTAGTTTTTCACTACCGCAAACTTGTTCGGATAGACGCTCTTCACAATTGCCTTGCTGGCTCGGGGTGTGGGAGAAGCAGTTAAAAATTGTTTACTCATCAGATAATAAGGGTAAACCATTAAATGTTGTTTTTCTTGGCTAACTAAAAATATATTTAGGTTCATGACCAATATTATTCGCATGCACCGCACCAAGCATTCAAAATTAATAAAAAAACCTTTTGGTTGAAACAAACTACATTTAATTTATTGATAAAAATATCCAACAATGTATTATTGTGAATGAATACGTACACCACTCGTAAAGTCTACTATATATATATATATATATATATATATATATATATCAACACTAGAATTACCAGTCTCAATTGAGATAAAAATTATGGTCTCAAAAACTCAAAATTGGAAGGGAATAAGCTAGTCAGCCCTAGCTCTAAGCACATAATTACGCTCTTCAGTTAATCCTGATCTTGAGACCACCCGGCCGGTACAAATGTTGGTTAGCTCGATCTTGTTGAAGTCTGTCGATCTCAGCTTGAGCATTTGCCCTTGCTCAAGTTATTATGTGTTCTTGTGACTAGCTATTTGTTGTTTTTCATAGATCAATAATTCAATGTCAATAATAATTTTAATTTGAAAGCAGTTTCTTGAGAACAACATGAAAGTTTAAGAGAAACTGTTTTTGGTTTTGCTTAACCAACAATAGCAAGTGTATTAAGTATTTATAGCGATAGGCTCAAGAGTAATTACAAGGTATGTTGATTACAAGAGGAAAGACTAAACAAAACTTTACAAGATTGATAAACCACGAAATGACTAAAATGGTAGAGAAAGGAAATTGAGGAACTCAAAGGTGTGCTGAGTTGATGGCATTGCTCGGAGGAAAATCAACAATAACTTAAGGAGTTGGATTTGCAGCAAGAAATGGGGATGACAGGCTGCTGCAGGTCAGCAGGGATAGGCTGTTGTTGTAGTCTACTGGTGTTTGCAGAAGTGGGGAACAAGTTTCCATGAATTGAGGAAGAAAAGTTCCTGTGATGTAAAGTCCTTCTAGTGGCTGCTGTAGGTGTCAAGGTTGCATGAAAACTATGGTGTTTGTCACGTGTATTAGATGCAGTTTCTTGATTATCCTTGGACTTCATTTGATCTTCTGGTTTACTCTTAACACCCCCTGCAAACTCATGGGAGGGAGGACCATGAGTTTGTCACTGAGAAAGCAGAACCTTGCAACAGTGTGACCTTTGGTGAAGATATCTGCAACTTGGTCAAGAGTGGAGAGATAATGGATTTGAATGTCAAGGTTGAGCACTTTCTCTTGGACAAAGTGGACATCTACCTCAATATGTTTGGTGCGTGCATGAAAAACTGGATTAGAGGCCAAAGCAAGAGCTCCTGAGTTATCACACCAGAGAGTGGGAGGAGAAGGGAGAATGATGTGGAGTTCCTTGAGTAGCATGCGAAGCCAGAACATTTCAGCTGTTGCAAGGGAAAGTGATCGATATTCTGCTTCAGTACTGGACCTAGAGACCACATGCTGCTTCTTGGCTGACCAGGAGATTAAATTTGGGCCAAAGAAAATACCAAAACTAGTGGTGAATCTCTTGTCATCAGGGTTACCAGCCCAATCAGAATCACAGTAGGTGGTAATAGTGAGAGGACCTTTGCCATATTGAAGACCAAAATTAACAGAACCCTTGAGATATCTGAGGACTCGTTTGGCTGCTGTGAGATGAACTGAAGTTGAAGCATGCATGTGTTGAAAAAGTTGGTTTACTGAGTATGCAATGTTTGGTCTGGTGAGAGTCACATACTGCAGAGCACCTACAATATGTCTATATTCAGCAGGGTTAAAGAGAGGTTCTCCATCAAACTTGGACATCTTGGAACCAGCACTGCAGGGAGCTAAATAAGGTTTGCATTCTTTCATTTGAGCTCTGTCAAGAAGATCAAGAATGTACTTGGATTGTCGAAGGTGAAGGCCTGTAGAATCTCGAGTGGCTTGAATTCCAAGGAAGTAAGTGAGGGAACCAAGGTCTTTCATGGCAAAGTCAGCATGCAACTTGTTGATAATGACAGTGAGAGTTTCTGAGTGATTGCCTGTGAGAATGATGTCATCCACATAGACTAGAAGAAAGATGTGGATAGGTCTAGCATGATAAGTAAAGAGGGAGGGATCAACTTGTGAACCAGAGAAGCCTATATCCAACAAGGCCTGGGAGAGACGAGTGAACCAGGCTCTAGGTGCCTGCTTTAACCCATAGAGAGAATTATTCAATTTCCAGACATGATCAGGGTATAAAGGATGAACAAAGCCTGGAGGTTGCTCCATGTACACCTCCTCAGTCAGTATGCCATGAAGGAAGGCATTTGAAACATCAAGTTGTTTGATATTCCAATCGAATTGGACTGCCAAAGCCAAAACCAAACGAATGGTGGCAGGTTTCACAACAGGGCTAAAGGTCTCATAGTAGTCCACACCACTCAACTGATCAAATCCTTTAGCAACTAAACGTGCCTTGAATCTATCCACAGTGCCATTTGGTTTTTGTTTGATTTTGAAGACCCATTTGTTTCTGACCACATTTTGATGAGAAGGCCTAGGGCAAAGGGTCCAGGTTTGATTGGAGAGAAGAGTATTATACTCAAGAGACATGGCATCCCTCCATTCTGGTTTGGCAGCAGCTTGTTTGTAAGTGGATGGTTCTGAGGGTAGCAGATTGGCTTGAAAGACCACCAAGGGGTGTTTGATATGTTGGAACAATTTGAAACCAGGGAACTCTTTTGGTTTGAGATGACCTGTTTGGGATCTGGTAATCATTCTAGGAGCTGGGATAATAGGTGGAGGGTGATGAAAGGAAAGAGTGGAGGAGGCAGAGGCTGGTTTTAGGTGACAAGGTGAGAGAGGAGATGGGTCAGTAGGTGAGGATTCAATGAGATTGGTTTGGAGTTGGTCAGAAGGAGGTGAGGATGGAGATTGTGTAGCTGAATGGAGTTCAGGTGGCATATAAGGTGCAGTAGGTAAATGAGAGGGTATCATGACTAAAGAGTTACCTAGAGAGGCAGTGATCTTGTAGGAGCCTTGTGAGAAAGACATACCTTTGGCTGGAAATTGTGTTTCATTGAAAACAACATGTCTAGAGAGGTAGACTTTGTGAGTTTGAGGGTCAAGACAGCGGTAGCCACGTTGATTACCACCATAACCAATGAAAATGCATGGTTTACTCCTAAAGGATAACTTGTGATTTGCATAAGGCCTTAAAAGAGGGTAACACAGACACCCAAAGGTTCTTAGGTTGGTGTAGTCGGGAGATTTCTTGAAAAGTTAAGAGAATGGTGATTCATTCTTGAGGACAGGTGATGGCAGCCTATTGATTAGGAAGATGGCTGTCAAAAATGAATCAACCCAGTACTTTGGAGAGAGTCTTGATTAAGCTAAGAGTGTAAGTCCCATTTCCATGATGTGCCTATGTTTCCTCTCAGCAATTCCATTTTGCTGAGATGTATGGGGGCAAGTTAATCTGTGAAGGATTCCATGTTGAGTGAGAAATTGTTTGAAGAGGGTTGAGGTATACTCACCATCATTGTCAGATTGGAATTGTTTAATTTTAGTGGAGAAGAGGTTTTCAACAAGTAAAGTAAATTTAACAAAACATTGATAAACATCACTTTTATTTAGCAAAGGATATAGACAAGTAAACTTGCTATAGTCATCTACAAAAAGGACATAATACTTGCAGCCACTCAAAGATGAGACTGGAGAAGTCCAAACATCTGAGTGGATGATTTCTAAGGGACTAGTAGAAATCCTGGTAGATTCACAAAAGGGGAGTTGCTTGGACTTGCCAAGCTGACAAGACTCACATATCCTAGTTTTGTCTACTGAACCAGAGAGAGGAAGGTTCTGGTTTTTCAAAAGCTGCTGAAACACTGAGGAAGAGGGATGTCCAAGTCTTTGGTGCCAAACTACATCAGTGGTTTTGACTCCAAGATGAGCAGTAAGCCTCTTCCACTTATTTAGGAATTTTTGATGCAAGGGAATGGGGTACAATCCATTCTCACTGGGCCCCTGGAGCAGCACCTCCCCTGTCAGGTTGTCCTTCACAGTGAAACTTGAACCAGTGAGTGCAAACCAACAATTGTTATCAAGACAAAATTTGTTAATGGAGAGTAAATTGGCAGAAGCATTAGGGCAGTGTAATATGTCTTTGAGCAAGAAGTGAGATTTATGAGGGGATTTGCAATGAAGAATGGATGAGCCAAAGTTTTTGATATGCAAACCTGCACCATTGCCTACACCAACAATGTCTATTCCATTAAAAGGTTGAGGATTGGTGATGTTGGAGGCCTCAGCAGTGATGTGAGTGTTAGCCCCAGAATCTGCCAGCCAGTCCTGTGTTTCAAATTCTGCATTGACTTGGGCCACGATTCCTGCTAGCTGTGGAGGAGGATGCCAGCCTTGGTAGGTGTAGTCCATTCTGTGGTAGCAATCAAGAGCACTGTGATTGCTTTTGCCACATATTTGGCATGGTGGATGAGGAGTCTGGTTGGTGGTCACATTGGAGTTAGCTTGCTGGTTTGAGTTGCCTTGGTTGATGTTCTTAAAGGGACCAGGCTGATTGGAGGAAGGATAACCATTATTACTTCTTGGAGAGAAGCCAGTGTTGTTCTTGGCAGCAAAATGTTGGCTGCGTGGATTGAGTCTTGGAGGAAACCTTGGCCTCTTGGAGTTGGGGGAGTTTTGATGGTTGAAGTTTGAAGGTCCTTTTTTGTTGGTGTACAAGGCAAAGCTACCAGTTTCTGGTGTGAGAGCTTGGTGTTGCTGGCTCTAAATGAGAATCTCATGGCTTAGCAACTCAGCTTGGAAGTTGGCAAAGGTCATAGTACAATCATGAACATGAAATGAGAATGTAGCAACAAAGGAATTGTACATTGGGTTTAAACCACTGATAGTAAAGGAGATGAGATCATCATCCTCAACAGGTTTCCCTACTGCAGAGAGTTGATCAGCCCATTGTTTGGCTGTGTTGAGGTACTCAGTGCATGATTTGCTCCCTTGCTGCAAGCTTTGTAACTACCGCTTAAGCTGGGAGATATGAGACCTTGATTGAGAAGCATACCTTTCAGCAAGATATTTCCAAGCTTGGTGTGATGTTTTCATACCATACATCGAAGCCACCAAGGGTGGGGATAGGGAGCAGACGATCCAGCTCAGAAGATGTTGGTCTCTTTTCTGCCATAAAGTGTAGGCAGGGTTAAGGACTTGTTCAGTGCCATCACTGCTGGGGATGAGCTGATCGGGGCAGATGTCAGTGCCATCAACCATTCCCTCGAGGTCATTAGCCTTGAGGATAGGCTGGAACTGAGCAACCCAGCCTAGGTAGTTAGGACCTTCCAATTTGAACAGTTGTGAGAAGTTTGGTGTGAGTGAAAGGGGTGAGGTGGTTTCAGTTGGTGGATTAGCAGAGGAGGAGATCGAAGAGCCAGAAGCAGCCATTGGTGAGTGTTGACTCTTAATGCTCTGATACCATGAAAGTTTAAGAGAAACTGTTTTTGGTTTTGCTTAACTAACAACAACAAGTGTATTAAGTATTTATAGCCATAGGCTCAAGAGTAATTACAAGGTATGGTGATTACAAGAGGAAAGACTAAACAAAACTTTACAAGATTGATAAACCACAATATGACAAAAATGGTAGAGAAAGGAAATTGAGGAACTCAAAGGTGTGCTAAGTTGATGGCATTGCTTGGAGGAAAATCAGCAATAACTTAAGGAGTTGGATTTGCAGCAAGAAATAGGGATGACAGGCTGCTGCAAGTCAGCAGGGATAGGCTGCTGTTGTAGTCTATTGGTGTGTGTAGAAGTGGGGAACAAGTTTCCATGAATTGAGGAAGAAAAGTTGCTGTGATGTGAAGTCCTTTTAGTGGCTGCTGTAGGTGTCAAGGTTGCATGAAAACTATGGTGTTTGTCACGTGTATTAGATGCATTTTCTTGATTATCCTTGGACTTCATTTGATCTTCTGGTTTACTCTTAACACAACATTTATTTTGAAAAAATCGTTTATATCAAATGCTTATTTGATTTGATTTGTTATAATTTGAATTTATAATAAATGCTTAATTTATTTTGTGTTATATGTTATCACAATCAAATTCTTAATTAAACAATATTCAATTTATTTTAATTATTTAATGAGTGCTTTATTGCTTTATCTTCTGATTAGGAGAATTGATTTCTACCTAGTTGAGTTATAATTATATGTCTCGAGAATACGTAATATAATGCTATGTGGATTCTTGAAACCCTGATGCTTCCCATAAATTTTCTCCTACGCCAATTTATTTATATTTATAGTTTCGTAATTTAATTTTAGTTTACATCCTAATCTATTGCTCCACTTTATAGTAGAAAACCAAAATCAACTCTTTTTACTTTTCTGCATAATAATAGGAATCTTGCTTTAGTGTTTTAGCATTTCCTGTGGATCAACCTTGTACTTACCGAGAAATTATTACTTACGATAGCTTGTACTTGGGTTTGCACTCTGTTTGGCACAACATTGTAGCTACTTAGTCTTCCGCTACGTCAGTTAGTATCAGAGCAGACTTTATCATGATCATGGCCAATCAACGCAACTGTGACAATCTTCTCCAACAACCCCTCTTATAGAGGATGGGCTATTTAAAGAGCCAAATTCATGGGGTATTTGAGCCAGCGTTATCCGGATTCAATAGCCAACTTGTACTACAACAACATCTATAATGATGCCGTTCGTGAGAGAGATGTTGTTTCGAGAGCCGAATTTTAAGAGTTCCAGCAGATGACGTAACAATCGATATGCCAGTTGCAAGAGATGATGGAGTGCATGCAAATGGGTCCTGTTTGTCATAATGACAATAAGATTCAAGTGAGGCCCATTCAGTTTCTTTATGTCGACATGTTCCTTTAAGATGACATAAATCAATGATTCTTTTCAAGAAAACGATGAAGTTGAAGATAACAACCCAAGAAGAAATCGTTAGAGAAATTTTTGTAAAAGTAGATGAAAAGGAAAAATCATGTTTTGATGTTATCTATGTGGATTTCTCCAAGTACCTTTCTTCTAAGAAGCTGTGCATGCTATCTCCCAAACAAAACTAGAGGATGAGTTTTTTTTTCAAGTGGAGGTGTTTGATGTAGAACGGCATTTACCTATATTTTCGGTAAAAACAAAAATAACAAAAATAACAAAATTAATACTGGAACAACGTAGCTTGATCAAAATTTTACCAATTCTCAGATAATGGAAGTATAAAAAGAAAGATTTGTCAAAATTCAAGTTGATTGTCAATTATATTTAATTTTCTATTTTATATTAGGATTTTATTTTATTTGATTAGGATCTTATTTACTGAAGAGCTTATTTATTTTATTTGGACTTTATTTCCTTTTCTTACTAAGATTATATTTGTTTTAATTATTTTTCTTTTCTTATTAGGATTATGTTTACTTTTTCTACAAGTATATATATATAAAGTATTCGTTTGGTAAAAAAATTAAAAACGCTTTTATGGGTCCAAAAAACCTAAAAATAGCTCAAACGCACTTTTGGCAGAAACTTAAAAATGAAACTTTTGTCAAAAAGCTATTTTTTACTTAAAAGCTCTATTTCTCAAATACAATCTCAAATATGCTCTTAGTCTTATGCTATGTCAGCACCCGTCTTCGTCCTAGTCCATGTCTAGTCCCTACCACCACCAGGGAGGTCCCGCCCCACCTCACCCCATCACTGGCCTCAACCTCTTCATCGGAAGTCCTAGCCAACAAGCGACGCCACAACTCCTTCATCTGAAAACGACCCTTTGCTCACAACACCGGCAAAACGGCTACTGTCTTCATCTTTGCTGCTACTCATATCGCACAACCCACATGAAGACCTCGCCAAAAAAAAAGAAAGAAAGAGAATCAAAATGACGAGAAGAAAAAAGAAAGATAGAAGAATGGAGGACAAACCCTTAATTCCCAATATCAACCCCTCCGTACCTCGCTATAAAAGAGCAGAGGGAAGTGACACGTCGATGAAGTCCCGCAACCTCGAAAAAGTAACCATGCTATCAAAATCTGTCACTTTGTCAAGTCACTCATGGAAATGCGACAATGCAACTCCCACAACAAAATCACATTGTTTTTTCCACAAAAGCTACCAATGGTCACCTTGCGTGTCTGATCTTAATTATTACCATTATTAAAGTGGTAAATGCCATAAAAAAGTAGAAGATAGAGATCTCCTAAAATTTTCATTAAATTTGAGATTTTTAAATTCATAAATCTCAACCGTTCATCTCATTTAAGTGTCTAAAATAAGTCATGTTTCAGCATTTAATAAAGAAGCTACTCTCAAAGAATTTAATAAGTCATGTTTTCTTATTAAATGTTAAAACATGATTTATTGTAAACGCTTAAATGAAATGAATAACTGATATTTATAAATTTACAAATTTCAAATTTAAAGAAAATTATAGGAAATTTCAATTCAAAAGAAGAAAGCATCCGCACACAAAACTACAAGCAACAAAAATCAAAGAAAAGCAGTTCCCACAATTACATGCCAGTTTTAAACCAAGAACCATAACGAGGATTATGTTTCCCCAAAATATCCAGAATCACAAAGCCAAATTAAAACTGATCAGGCAAAAGAAAAACAACAAGAAGCACACAAACGGGAGTAAAACATGCACCTCGGAAACAGCATAGCCACCAGCTCCTCACGGCATCTTGCCTTCCTCCCCATCATCTGAAAGCTGAGAGAAGACAGTCGACCAACCATATTCATTGGTAAGATCCTTCTTCGCCCTGGCCACTTCACCCTCCAGGTGTCCTAAAGCGTGCCCACGATTGAAAGCACGAGACTCCTTCCCCTTTATAGACAGCTCGGACTCTTTCAGGCGCCACTCAAGCTTCGCAACCTCCAGACGAGCCTCCTGCAATTGCCAATGGTTTCCATCCGAAGCGTCCCCTTGACTCATACTCCTCGTTGCACCCGCTTCGGTGTTCCATTGTTCGCATAACCAGTCACTGAAACCGGAAAATGAGCTTCTCTCCTCAGAATCAAATGATAAAGTGACCGGATTGGAATTCCCAGGTGAAGAGTGACGGAAAGGCCTGCTCTCCTCTTTAGGCGAGAAGCGCGGAGCCCGAAGACGAGCACTTTGGCGGATAACGGTAGAAGGAGTTACCTTCACGCTTTGCGGCGGACGACCACCATCGAGGCGCCCTTTTAGTGATGAGGCGGACCCAGGTGCCTTAGTGGGGGAAACGTACGCTTGCAGTTCACCATCAGCCGTGGCCAGGAAGAACGAATTCTCCCCAGCCTCGGCTTCCCTCTCCGAGCTTACCCTCTTCTTTTTTATTACTCTGTGCAGGTCCTTCCTGGTTGGTGGGCTTGAGGCCATTGTTATTCAGCCATCCAAGTTTGGCATTAACACTATCATTTCCCAATAGTTCTTAGGTTCTTCTCAAGACCAAGGCAGCCTATATATATATATATACATATATATATATATATATATATATATATATATATATATGATAACACCAAGGCAGCCGGAAATTCCTAGGTTCTTGTCATATATACTTCGCAGGAAACTTATAGAAGTTGATCACTGAAGGGCAAATGAAAGTCTGTACATGAGGTGTGACAAACGAAAAAACATTCGAATTTAGCAAAATGCCAAAATGGCCTACGTGTTTCTTTTCTTAAATTTTGACATCAAATAGTATTTTAGGCCTAAAATTTGTTTTTGGTGTTTAGCTTAATGAAAACTAGCTTGCCATATATTTTTTATATTTTTATATAATATGATGAGTTGCGAAGAAGGGAGAGACAACAAAAAAACAGATCATGAAGAAGATAATGTGTCTTCAAGTGTTGTATTAGATCCAGATCAATTCTTGTAGCTAGAGCCCACTTATCAGGGTAAGTGTTCAGGCATGCAGTTTGAAACTTGTTCGGATAAACGCTCTTTGCAATTACCTTGCTGGCACGGGGTGTGGGAGAAGCAGTGAAAATTGTTTACTCAGATAATAAGGGTAAACCATTAAATGTTGTTTTTCTTGGCTAACTAAAAATATATTTAGGTTCATGACCAATATTATTCGCACCGCATCGAGCATTCAAAAATAATAAAAAAACCATATGGTTGAAACAAACTGCATTTAATTTATTGATCAAAATATCCAACAATATATTATTGTGAATGAATACTTACACCACTCGTAAAGTCTACTATATATATATATATATATATATATATCAACACTAGAATTACCAGCCTCAAGACAAAAATTATGGGCTCAGAAACGTAAAATTGGAAGGGAATATGCTAGTCAGCCCTAGCTCTAAGCGCATAATTACGTTCTTCAGTTAATCCTGATCTTGAGACCACCCGGCCGGCACAAACGTTGGTCAGCTCTTGTTGAAGTCTGTCGATCTCAGCTTGAGCATTTGCCCTTGCCTCTGCGTTGTTTGAATCTAGGCTTGCTGTCAAGCTTGATATTTGCCTTTGAATGCTTTTAACCTGCATCTACCAAGAAATATACACCATAAATTGTATGCTTTGCCAATATATATGGATATGAAAAAGAAAAGGAAAAAAAAAAAGAACCTTTCTGTGGGGCCATCGATTCATCCCATCTCTTCGGCAAATCTTCTTGAGAACAGTGGGGCATAATTTCATCCTCCTAGCAGCCTCTTCAATAGGAAGATGGAAGTAATGGCTGACGTCTTTCAAAGTCAACTTTCCTGCTCTTTCCCTCTGCACTACTCCACAGCGCAATACAATTAACTATGTTAAACAAATTAAATCGAATTAGCAATACTATCAGTGTGCCCAAAGGGTTAAAAAAAAAAGGCTGGCAGATTATTATTAAAGGCTCTAATTTATATTAAAAATGGTCTTTTATATTTAAAAGACTTTAAGAAATATAAAATGAGAATATATAGGTAATTTGACATGCTACAAGGGTTTAGAAAAGAAGTGAAAAAATAAGTGATGTAGCATGCATGTTTAAAAAATTATAGTATATGATATGTAATGTATATGTATATATTAAAAAAAAGGTGGGGGGAGTAGCAACAACCTGTGCAGCAAGGGAAACCTTAGTTGTCCTCCCTTTCTCATGCTCGGCATCTAGTTCAATGTCCATTTGACGTGCTCCTTCTGCAATTTTAACATTCAGGTCTCATAAAACATAGTATTTCCGACATATATATATATTCAAATGATCATAGAGGAGGAAGAAACCAATTAACCTGAATTCGCTGGGGATTGTTGAAAAAAGTCATCAGCAAGCGGGTCTTCGTCCCAGTCCAGTCCAACACAGAGGGCTTCATAAAAAAATGCAAGCGGATCTTGCACCATTACATACCCCGCAAGCTTTTGCTCTACACAATAGGTCACTAAAAACTGCTTCACATCTTCTATGCTTTTCTTGCAAAAACTGAATTAAATTTAATGACCGGAAACCAAGAAAAAAAAAAAAAATCAACCCATTATTTAGTTGATATTAATTGTTATTTTTTAATTCAAAAGTTTTTTTTTTCTTTTTTAAAAAGGCCATTTTTTCATGGCTTGTTTTTTTTTTTATTTATTTACACATTCTTCATTGATTTTAAGGAAAAAAAAGAAAAAAGAAAAAAAAGAAGGAAAATCTTACTCAAACATTTGATATTGATTGCTTGAAGAATTCACATTGACATTTTGCAGATTCTGAAGAATAGCATGGCAGATCATACCGAGTCTGCCGTGAATCTCAAGTTTCTTGGTAATGGTCCCTACCACCATGCATGGATATGAACAAAAATACAGTGATCAAATTACTGGATCAAAAATGTCGAAAACCCCTACGCAAAACAAATTAATTACTACCATTTGTATAAATTATTTCCCTGAGCACTTGGCAACAACTACAATTAAATGGGGTCGGTGCCACCGGCCAAAATGAAAGCGGCCTCATGTTCCAATCACGTGCGCTCTGTGGGTCAAAATACGGGCCCTCTGTATTTCTAGTTCCGGCGCGAACCTCCGACGGACCCGCCTGAGAAGTTCCGGCTTCGTTATTAGAGTCATTACAGATATCCCACATAACCGGATCCTCTAAGGGATTGAAATCAGACGGAGGCAATGTCGGATGAGAGTAGGATACGTCGGCAAGTGTGGGATTTGCGTCATCCATGAAAGTGAGAATGTTTTCGGGGAGTGGACCGTCGTATGGGTCATGATAAGGCACGAAAGCGCGAGGATCTGCCATGTTTGAGAGTTTTCGGTGTGGATATTTTGCGGCGCCGGAGGGTAAGCGCCGCTCCGGGAGAGAGAGTGCGCCGTGTTGGGGTCGAAAGCACCAATTGCGTTGGTTGGTGGGGTGCTTGAGAAAGAGTGAGAGGACGGAAAATTTAGTGAAAGGGTTTAATGTTTGAATCGGATGAATCATGGGGAGTTTTGAAGGGGTGGCAATTCCCAGGAGGCGCGAGGGCCGGGCAGTTAATGACCGTTGGAATGGAGTCGGTTGGTGGTTTTGAAGGAGAAAATGTGAGCGGGGATTTGGTGGTTAGAGCTACAAGGTAAGGAGCCTAGACCACCACCTCCTGTTGATATCAAGGAATGGCTTGCTAGCGTGGTGGTCCGAATGCACATAATCCAGTAGAGTAACGGTAGATGGCGCTATCAACTAACTCTTAATATTAATTATTGTTAAATAAAAAAAATCAATAATTAATTAAAATATTAAATGAAATTTGAATAAAATTAAGGAAAAAATCTACTTTACCCCCTCTCAAGTTTCAGGAGTTTTTCAATTTGAACCCCAAAGTTTAAAAATTGGCAATGTACCCCCTAATGTTTCAAAAATTTTCAATTTAAACCTTCCGTTACTAATTTTCGTTAAATTGGACTAGAATCTATGAAATTACGTAATTATTCTCAGGCCTTTTTCTTTTTTAATTTCCGTCCAACTTAACATAAATTAGTAACGGAAGGTTTAAATTGAAAATGTTTGAAACATTAGCGGGGTACATTGCCAATTTTTAAACTTTGGGGTTCAAATTGAAAAACTTCTGAAATTTCAGGGGGTAAAGTTGATTTTCTCCTAAAATTATAATATCTAACATTTATCAGTTAAGTATTATTGGGTTCACAGCTTCTTCAATTTGCAACGGGATGAACCAATTGAATTCCTAGAAGCTAGACTTGGATATGATGGTGCTAGAGTTGTCTTAAAAGTACGAGCTTAACTATCCATACGACTGGGACATGATGTGATAATAAAAATTAGCCCTTAATTTTTTTTTTTTTTTCTTATAAGTCATTGTTGATTCAAAAGTTGATTTTCATTGCCATGTTATCCTAGTTGTATGTCAATTGCATAACGTACAGTTTACTAAATTACATTAATCTTTCAAAAGTCCCAATGATATTTTGTGTTAGAGATAGTGCCTTAAAAACCAATTTGCATGACATTTTTATTTAATAAGTGTTTTATTTTCTTAGAACTATTTGAGCATTTAGACATTGCATATTCATTTGATAAATGTAGTTCTTAGGTTACATTGTATGTGATTTAAGTGTATTAGTACAATTAATGAATAGAAGATTTAAATCACAAATTCTTTGTAACTTACTAAAATTAGTTCGTAGTAGTCATGATGAAATTGTGCATTTCATTTGATAAGACTCTAATATATTAGGGAAAATTACAGTTTACCCGCTTAAACTTGACAGCATTTTTCAATTCGAACACTAAAGTTTCAATTTTTGCAATCCACCCTCACAAAGTTTCAATTTTTTTTTCAATTCAACCAATATTATCCCTGAATTCCCATACTGCCCCTAATTTGTTTTTTTATTTTTATTTTTTATGGAAAAAAAAAACAAATTTGGGGATGCAAAAATGGCCAAATGGCCAAAGGGGTGGCTACGGCCACCTTGAATTTTTTTTAAAATTTTTTATAAAAAATAAAAATAATAAAAATTAGGGGCAATACGAGAAGTTTTAAATACAATTGATCAAATTGCAAAAAATTAGAACTTGGAGGGGGGGGGGGTGGATTGCAAAAATTGAAACTTTGGTGTTCGAATTGAAAAATTCTGTCAACTTTAGGGGGGTAAACTGTAATTTTCCCAATATATTATTTATGGTGAATTTGTCTTGATTATGAAAATTGAGACTTCTATTTGATATGTTGGTGTGTTTGAAATATATTGAATTGAATTACTGTGAATTATTATTCTAAAAACACAGTCAATTGAATAATTAAACTCACAAGTGCTAATATTTTCCGTCGTGTATTATGTTATGTATATGTGATGTATGTAATTGTCCTACAACATGAATTTCCATTCCATGTAGAAAAAAAGAAAAAGAAAAGAAAACAAATAGTTAAGGATCACTCCTTTATAATAGCCATCATTTCTTATGTTTTAAATATTGAAAGTTTTGTTTTGTTTTGTTTTTTTGTTTTTGTTTTTTAAGGAAAGATCAATATAATCCATAGAATCACTTGTTGGATAAAGAAAATATCTTTATGAAAATTACATTACAGATACATTCGGGAGTTTCCTCCGCTTAGTTTCTATCTTCAAAAAGAAAATTGTGAACAAATTAGTGACCAGTCTTTACAAATTATATTGTTGCCATTAATTTAGTGAATGTAACCCTTTTATGGGCTTGAAGAGACTCTATGTGCCTCCATATCCCACCAAATGGAGTCCGAAAGGTCAAAATTTAGATATATATATATAAAGGTAAAAAAATTTTATAAGATACTGGCTCCTAATAACAAATATTTTTGCCTCATATCCACAATAATTTATAGCTCCGTTCCTGCATGGGACCCATGCGTGGTCTACTCGACCTATGAGGCAGGCGTGTTTCCCTTCTCGTAATATTTAATTGTGGGATATAAATGCGGTATGCATTTTTCCTTTGTTTTTATAACAAATTGTGTTGCTTAAAAGTTCTAATCGAAGAGTAGTTCAATATCACGTTTTATGAAGTGAAAGTTATTAGTTTAAATTTTCTTACATTTTTTTCTCTTTTTTTGCAAACATGTCATAAAAAATTCAGGTCAATATATATATTTTTAATTTTTTTTCATCTCATCTCATGTTAATTATTAGATTTGTGAAATTATGTTGACCGCATACAAATTCAATAATAGATCCATATATCTAATTGACCTATTAAATTTAAAAAAATAAAAACAAATTATTGATATAAATCATTCCTTAAAATAAAAAATATATATATAAAAAAAAAACACGTCAAAAACTTACAGTCGAGAGTAGGGTGGACGGTGGGTGGACCAACTCCAAGCCGAGCGTGTGCCAATCCAAGCCGGAGAAAGGGAAATGAAAGCAGCATTATCATCCTTGCTCACCTCCAAATCTCTGAGTCTCCACCACTCCCCCTCCTCTCTCTCTCGCTCCATTTTCCACTCCAAATTCCTCTCTACCCCTCCGATTTCCCTCTACCCTAAACACCACGCTAATTCCACCAATTTCACCCGAATCCACACCGGCTTCTCTCCGATAATGGCCGCCTCTTACAAGCCCGAACAGGCCAGGGCCCCGCCTGCCCTTCCCCTGCCCACTCCCCCTCTCACCAAGGCAAGCCTCTTTCTCTCCTTTATCCTTAATTTCTGTTTCTTATTTTACATAAACGAAAAACGTCAATTCTGTTTTCTGGTGCGCTGTCGTTTCAGTTCAAGATTGGGCTGTGCCAAATATCGGTGACGCCCGATAAGCAGAGGAATATCGCGCACGCTCGCAAGGCGATCGAGGAGGCCGCTTCAAAGGGCGCCCAGCTTGTTCTCTTACCCGTGAGTTCACGCCCAGATTTTGAAACTTCAGAACTTTCAAATCTTTTGTTATTTTTTTTTGACATGAAAGAATCTGATAAATTCTTGTTGAACATACGTAGCATTTAGCAAGATATTCCCTGAAATTGGAAATTTGAGATTATGACTGGGTTTTGTCGTGTCAGGAAATATGGAATAGCCCGTATTCGAATGATTGCTTCCCAGTCTACGCTGAGGACATTGATGCTGGCGGTGATGCATCTCCTTCGACAGCCATGCTGTCTGAAGTTTCTCGTCTTCTGAAGATCACAATAGTTGGTGGTTCCATACCAGAACGTTCTGGGGATCGAGTGTATAATACTTGTTGCGTCTTTGGTACTAATGGAGAGCTGAAAGCTAAGCACCGGAAGGTACTTGTTGCGTAAACTTCTGCTCAACAAGTGAAGTCCAATTAAAATGGGGTAAATTGTAGAGTCAAGTTAAAACTCAAAAGCTGAAACCACGTTAAATTACCAATTATTATAAAAGTTAAGTTGATGAAAACGTTGAATTTAATCATTTAACTAACATTCCAACAATTCCCTTTCAAAAAATTTGATGTCACACTTAGACTATGACGCTGGTATTGGATAATACTTTGCACCCCAAATTTAAAAATAGTTATGTAAATTGTACTAAGCTAAGCTAAGTTACTTTTTCTTGTTATTTTGTGATAAAATAAGATGTAGTTTGGAGTTTACTTGTAGATGCCTGATATTGTTAGACTTATTTTAGGATTATGGATGATCTCATAATTTATGCATATTTCTTTTTCTTTAAAAGAAGAAAGGAACCTAAGTTGTGTTTATATAGCAAAACTACTTGTTCCTTGGCCAGATGTTGAGATATTGTGTCTACAAGTCAATACTTCATGTTTTGTGGAATGAAAATGCCTCGAGTACCATGAACTTAACCTTGTAGAGAATATTTCATATCCTGGGTAGTGTTATTTCTCGGACCTTTTTGTTTCTGGCTGCGACATAATTTTAATTTCTTATGTACATGTTCTGATTGCAGGTACACCTTTTTGATATTGATATTCCTGGGAAGATTACCTTCATTGAGTCAAAGACTCTCACAGCAGGAGAGAGTCCTACCATTGTGGACACAGGTAATATCTACAATTGAAATTAATATAATGACCTAGACAAGGCTCTTTTTTATGCCACCTACTTGCTTTAAGTTTCTTGGTAACTTACTGAGTTTGAAAGAGATGGCGTGTGGTAATATTTCTGAATTGGCCTCCTGGAGATCTGCTTCATGCATAATTTGATCACATTACTCTCTGGAGTTTTTGACTGGACAACCCTGCTGTGACTTAATGGTTGGTTGTGGTATATGACCTTTAAATGCCGAGTTCGGTCTACACAATACGTTGGCAACTTATATGATAATTCTAGTATGATATTCATTCTTTTCCATAGCCTTTTATCCATCATTCAGGAAGTTCTCACTTCTTCATGGATCATCGTAATTGTTATTCTCTCATGCAGATGTTGGGCGTATTGGTATAGGCATCTGTTATGACCTTCGGTTTCAGGAGCTGGCAATGATATATGCAGCAAGAGGTTTGTTTATTCCTTCCATCGACCTATGAAAAGTTAAAAGTTTCGCACTACTGGTGGAGTTTATTATTACCAACTGATTGTCAATGACTAGTAGCCAGTTAGCAAAGTTTTGGTAATTATTTTGGTTTATCTACCATTTATATCTGTGAAGCAAAACTTTGGTAATTCTTTTGATTTGTCGTCTATTTATATCTGTAATAAAGAAGATGATATTTCTAGACTATTGTACTCAAAACGATAGTTTTAATCCCAACTACATGGGATCTGCTATGAGTATTATTCTTTCTTCTTTTCCACACATCTTGGTCACGATCCATTTATTTGTTTTCGGATATGGTGGTATCACTATTTTAAGTTCTATAATCGCATTTTTCAAATATAATTTCATTATTCAGAAAATTAATACAAATGAAACACATGAAACTGTTAATAGAAAAGGTCCCCCACCCCCGCCCAAAGAAAAAAGAAAGAAAAGAAAAAGAATATGTTACTGAGTTATACAATCCCATTCTATGCCTCATAGTCATTCTTATGATTGTATGAAAGACGTCACATAAAGATGGAACTGCTTCTATACAGTTGTGAGATTGTGCTTAATTTTTTATGTTTCTCTGTTTGGGTTCTGTTATCCTTGTTTCTCCTCTGTTCATTAGTGTAAGGCACAACCTATATTCCTTTAGGTTGTGATTTATCATAGCAAGTACTGTTTTGTACTGATCAATAGTCTCTAGCACGAAATTTTATGACATCTTTTAACCATTCTAAAATCGGTATTTAAGGTGCATTGACAGAATCAAGTTTTTGACACAGGTGCTCACTTGCTATGCTATCCTGGGGCGTTTAACATGACAACTGGACCATTGCATTGGGAGTTATTGCAGAGGGCAAGGTAGTGATAAATTTCACTTAAAGCACAAACTTATATCCCCCGAAAAGTTCTACTATTGTAAATCAATATGATAGTTTGAGATATCTTGAGCCTCTTTCTCAATGTCAACTATGTGCGTGTGAGGTGGGGGGGGGGGGGGGGGGGGGGTGGTTGTTATCTGGCTGTTATTTGGTCTGGTGCTGTAAAATCTAAATAGCATGGAAAACCAGACCATGTGTACCTGTTATTTGATCTTATAATAACATGCAAACTGCTTGAATCTTCCTTTCAACAACTACAACGAGACCTTTTTTGTTGTTGTGATGAATAACACGCACAATGAGACTTCACAAATTAGTTTTCAGCTGTGTATAAACTTGAATTTATGTGGATCATTTTTTTTGTGTGTTGGGGGTGTTGGGGGGGGGGGGGGGGGGGGGGGGGAGGAACGAAATATTGTTTTTGGTTTTTGAACAGAAGAAGAAAATATCTTCCCCTTTACTGCAAATCGCTGCATGGATAATGCTCATCTTTGTAGACGTTGTTCTTCTTTTAGTATCCCCCTTTATTCATTCCCCCCATTACCATTCTGTGATTTCCTGTAATTTTATGCGTAGAAGTGTAATTTATGCTATCTTTAGCTTTACATGATAATTGTAGTAATTCTTTTACTCATGTACCCTGCTTTTCCATGTGTAGGGCTACTGACAATCAGGTATGCTAACAAAATCCAATTTTCTTGTTTTGTATGGTAAGTCTTGTGGTATTTGGACAGAGAAGGTTTGTTGTTTTCTCAGTCCCCGTCTCTGAAGTTTGCATCTTTTTGAATGATTCCATGCCACTTTATTGATACTTTTCAGTTGCTGTATTCTCCATTTTAAAAGATGGATCTCAACATATAAGAGAATCAAGATCGTTTAATGATGGTATTGGCAAAGATAATACAATTTTTATTTTTTATTTTTAATGGAAAGAATATATATTGATATTCTGGACAATAGTAGCAGATTAGGGTGCCCACACCATACAGCTAGGACTTGAGTTCTTGGCAGTATTCTTTGGGACAAATTCTGTAATTGTGTCTTACATGCATTTCTCTTCAAAATTTGGTCAAAGTTGGCAAGTTTACTGAGGAAATTTGGTGACTATTAAGTAGTTTCTTCATAAACTTCACAGCTGATGTCTTGGCCAATAAACATGATTCAGCATTTCTTTAGAGTCATAGAAAAGTCTTGCTGCTTCACATGTAATCAAATGACCAGTAATCTCTTGGGAGACTCAAAATTGATTGCGAGCATGTCTTTTTATTTTTTATAAACTGATGAAGAGTGTCTCATGCGTGTTTTTGTTTTGGTTGAAAACTTAAATCACAGTTATATGTGGCAACCTGTTCACCTGCCCGAGATGCTGGAGCTGGTTATGTGGCTTGGGGCCACTCCACTCTTGTTGGTCCAGTAAGTGGATATTGACATATTGCTTTTCTTTGTACAAATAGCCATTTACTTGGCAGATTGATGTGTACTATATGCAGAATACAAAGTAATTTTTCTTCAAAGTTGATTTCACACTTTATTATGTGCTTAGCCTGGTGAATAAGATAGGATTAGAATTAATAATCCAATTAGGGATAGGTGATTAGATTAGGAGAAATAATTTGAGTAGGGTGATTAATGATTATTGTATCTTGATAGGGTTTGGTAGTTGGATTAATTTTATCTTATTTTATTTTCAAGTCCATTTATAGACTTGTTTGAGATCGATAAGGTATGCTGGAGAATTTTTATAAACAAATTCCTTGTTGTGAGGCCCAAGTTCCCGCTGAAGAACCTGCCCCAAGTAATCCCGCTACACACTTTCATGCAAGCACCTAACAAAAGGATATAAGAGCTGGTTATGTTGGATCCATGTTTAGAGCACAAAGAGCAAGAGCTGGATTATGCCAAAACTACCATGGAGCCGAATGAGCAAAAAATTTGAAGAAATGATCCTTGCTATCAATGCTTTCATCGACAATATTTTTATTGCAAGGGCAATGGGACAGAAGCTGATGAAGGGTCGTCTGCTTAATGATCTGAAGACCAATTTAGATCTGACAAGGACGCACAGTATTTTTGTGCGTAACTACTAGAGTCAGTTTGAGAAGTTTCACAACCACGTGGGTTAACTGTCGACCAGGCATTAGATAAATTGTTCTGAATGGCTTGAAGGACTCTGTTAGAACAGATGTGCAAGCCACCAGGCGAAGCATGCTGACTTCATCGATGGGTCTTGCACGTGTGTACGAATCATGCCTACTCTTTATTGAGCCACTGCTTCCCTTGCATTATCACCCTCACACATCCTGTCTGATGCCGCCCTTCTCGGCAGCCACCATCAATGTCACCCCCGAACCTATTGCAACCATTTGAACCAAAGACACCAACCATCTTTTGCCATAGCTCCACCGAACTGTAGGACCAACACAACCATGGATTTTGCTCCAATTGCGATGTGCAGATTGAAAATGGCCACCTCTGCGGCAATTTGTTCTTCAGGGAAGGGGAACACGCAGGAAACAGGGAGGTCAAGAGGGAGACCCAGATGCAGAGGGATCATCACAGTGCGCCGCCGTTCGTAATGGAGTGGAACTGTACAACGTTGTCTGCCTGTGACTGTACGTACTTGTGTGTTGTCAACTTGGGAGCTCCATCTTCGCATACTCGTTCGCCTTGTCACTACAGTGCAACGTCGAGTGAGAAGCAGACCAGTGTTCGTAGATCACTGGAGATGAGTGGGTTGCGTGAGGCAATCTACTGAGCATTGAAGAGGACTCATGAGTTGTGATCTGCGCTACACCGGCCATATGCTAAACAATGGGTGTGGTGCGAGTTTCTTTCATAGAGCACCCGTGTGCTGCAACCTGCTCTACACCAGCCACTTGCATAGATCTGGGCACGACGTGCGTTGCGCCAAACACTCACGAAGATCTTGGAGGGAATAGAGGCGTCGATAGAGATCCAACTGCGGGAAAAACATATGCAGCTTGCGGAGACAGAAGAGAAGCTGCTGGAGAGTCAGCTGTGACAAAAGTGTCAGAAGTGCCTGAAACCCATAGCGGAGAAAGGGGAGTCGACGAAGATGCAGTGGGAGAAGAAGAGGACTTTGGGGGATGAAGCAGTGAAGGACGAAAAGGAAATCGATGTGGAAGAGCCACCATGAGAGGACGCCAAGCCGATTGACAAGCCGGCATGTTTATTTGGGAGAGGGAGAGATTGGAGGAGCTACGGCAATGCATGATAGTAACTTGCCAGTGGTTTTATTGGCCTGAAGAGGCAAAACGACAAGACGGTGGAAACTGGGAGTCACGTAATACAAGAGAGCTATTTTATAGTTTTCATTGGATGATGTCCATGCCGAGTCTGTAATGCACAAGTGTGTGGTGCATTTTGTTTCGCTATACAAGCAACTACCAAGTCGTACAGAACACTTTGGTTTTATTGTACAAAAAATTTACGACAATGTCTAAATGAAACTGTGGGAACCAACTGATAACGACTATGAAGAAAACAAGCAGCTAGAGATTTGAGCTTCTTCAGAAAACGTTCTCTCATTTTGGGACTCTTCTTAACATTAAGATGAAAGCGCATAACGGGTTTATTTAGGGTAGGTTTTTCAGAGAGAACCTGACCCTCACAACAAAGAACTCATTAATAAAATTTCTCCGACATGCTTTATTGATCTCAAACGAGTAATCCTACTAACAAACCCTATTGAGATAAAATAATCACCCTACTTTCAAGACAACTACTCTTGAACTATTTCTCCTAATCTAATCACGAAGCCCAAATTGAATTATTAAGGTTAATTCTAATCTTATCGCCAGGTTAGCATAACACCTATTTATTTATGAATTCAGCAAAGCTCTTTAGGGTTGTAAGTAATATTAACACATAAGTTATTACAAAACTGTGGCAGTTTGGAGAAGTCCTGGCAACCACCGAACACGAGGAGGCTATAATCATAGCGGAGGTAGATTATTCACTAATTGAGCTCAGGAGGTAATGTTTTGTCCTATACTTGTGGAAATGTTTTTACTGTGCTTTATAGTATTCTTTTATCCTAATTTTGTGATTAAAACATTCAGGACAAACCTCCCATTGTTAAAGCAACGGCGGGGTGATCTTTACCAATTGGTAGATGTTCAGAGGCTGAAGTCTCAGTGACTGGAGTGAGGAATTGTAGAGGACTGCTCTGATGCATGGAAGGTTTTTCATCCAGAAAGGTTACTGCAATGAAAAATGTGAGACCATTATATTCTGAGACTCTATTGCACAAACCATTTCAGGTGTTGTATAATTGTATGTGGTGAATTGGAACTTGAATTTCTGGCTATAGAATAATGTAGTATCAAAACAAAGGTTCTGAGTTCAAACATTGTTTGTTATTCATTTTCGATTGAATATTCTATGTGCCGAAGTCTATACGTGAATAAGAGTATTATAATACAAATTAGGAGAAACTTTACTGAAAACTCCCAAACTTCCACTCATTTTGAAATACCCTTCCTAAACTTCAAAATCTCTCAATTTAGTCCCCCGAACTTTCAATTCCTCTCAATTTGGATCCTTCCGTCAATTTTAGCCGTTAAAAATACAAAAAAATACTAAAATATTCATGATTTTTTTTTTTTAAATAAAAAAAATGTTTTGAAAGTTGGAATTTTATATAAAGTTGGGGGATATAAACGTCATGTAACATTTAAAATCTGACGGAGGGATTCAAATTGAAAGCAATTGAAAGTTCAGAGGATTAAATTAAGAGATTTTAAAGTTTAGGGAGGGTTTATCAAATCGGGTGAAAGTTCAGGGGTCTTCAGTGAAGTTTCCCCTACAAATTAAATTAAATGATTAATTTAAGGGAAAACTTCACTTTAAACCTCTGAACTACTACGCGATTTGACATACCTCCCACGAACTTTGAAATCTCTCAATTTGGACCCCTAAACTTTCATTTACAACCAATTTGAACACATCTGTCAAATTTTAAACGTTAAAAGTGATACAATGATGTTTATACCCCTGACTTTTTTATAAAATTTTAAATTTACCTTTAATTTCAAATTTTAAAAAAAATCACAAGGTGACCCACGTTGGGCCACCTTGTGACTCCTTTTTTTATCAAAAATTATTTTTTCATTATTTTCAAATTTTTTTAATAAGAAGAAAATTGAAGGGTAATTTTATTTTTTTAAGGGTTTTAACGGCAAAAATTGACGGGAGTATTTAAATTGATTGCAATTGAAAGTTTAGGGGTTCAAATTGAAAGTTTAAAAGTTTAAAGAAATTATGTCAAATCGCATGATAGTTGAGTTTAAAATTAAATTTCTCCTTCAATCATTTTTCATCTGACAAAAGAGGTCGGCCTTCTAGGCTAGACAACTTGGGGAAGGTGAACATGTCAATCATCAAGAGAGACGTTTTTGGAGTCATGCGACAACGTGCTTCTTCCTTCGCCTCTCCTTCACATAGACGTCCTTTTTGAATTTCCATGTTGATCAGCAAACGGGAGGCAACCTTTGTCGTGAGTATTGATCCAAAACAATAGGAATGCAGAAACATCACAAGTCATCATTATTATTATTTTTTTTTATTTTATGATGATGGGGAATCTCCATATGGCAAAGCCCTTCGGACTCACTATTGTAAAGTAAACCTCGGTCTCGTGTACCGTATTCTCGAAAATTTTCCTACACGAAATAAGGTACTTCACTAGTTATTTACGAGAGAGGTGTAACCCAAGAAGCAGTTTGCACTCGGTAAATTTTGAATCGCAGACCTCTACAGTTGCTCAAGAACTTACGAATCAATAGGCACCACTAAGCATGTGTGTTGCTAACCACATGCTTAGAGATCAGAATTTTCCGCCCTGTCCAAATAAGGAGATGGTCCAGATGGACAACTCAAATTTTGCTTGACAGGTAAATGATATTAGCTCTATCAACTTTACTGTTTGATTATTAGTAACTTTTAACTGTAAAATTGTTGTGAATCTCGATTCGCTTAAGCGTTTGACAGCTGACTTGGCAGCTGGGCATTTAGATAAGAATTTGGAAGTTGAATTTCATCATAAAGAGAGAAGAAATTCGTGATTAGAACGCTGTCGCATGCTGAGTTGTTCTGAGTGATGAGCTTCTGCTTGACGAAACTAAGAAATTGAAGTTGGGATCCCCCCCCCCTCCCCCTCTGCCTCACAAAGGACAACCCTACGCCAATAGCGGTGCACGTGGCGATTGAGACCCCCAAGAAAGGAGCCTTGTCATGCATCTGCACGTGGGTGCACCATGCACAAAGCATCACACGTATAGAAAACCTAATTAAGAGAAAGAATGAGAGAGACTTGCCTAGTCAGTAGTCACAAACAATAAACACCACACCTAATAATTCCGTTGCTTTCTTGCAAAAGAACATTCTTCCTTTGTTTAACGAATAAACAGGCCAGGCAGACACAAAGGCCTTTGTCCCTTGAAGTTGAAGTTAAATTTACACCGTCGGATAATTCTCATAGAGGGGGGCGTCATGTGTGGTGGTGATTAATGACGGACCACCGTGGAGTACGGTGGTAAAAAGTTCACCAGCAACGTGAAAAAAGATCCAGTGGCGGGCGGGTCCAGGACTAGCTAGGAGTACAATTATTCATATACGTACCCTACGCCTATGAGGTGTTATAGCGTGTGGCCATGCCTGTTCACGTGGTACACCGTTGAGGAGGCAAGGGTGTGGGTCCAAGGGAGGTTATGTTGCCCCAAGATTGGACTTCAATGGATGCTCTACGACAAGAATCACCTATTTGTCGCCAATTAAACACCGGGATTCCTACGATTACATATTAATTCCAACAATTTTTCCTATCTGAATCTACGTCAATAAATAAAATATATAGATATAAAGAGAATTATATATGATAGAAAGCTAAATCATGTAAGGATTTTTTTTAAACAAAAAATAAAAAAATAAAAAAATTTGAGGTTGCTAAAGATTTTTCAACCATTAAGATAGGTCTACCCTAGCAGGTAGGTGCTTGTTAGGTGCTCTTGAGTCTTGATGAGCCTTCTTGCCAAAGCAAGAACTCTTTTACCGGAGCAAATGGCCTATTTGCTTGAATTGTTATCAAAAGCCTCCTATCTGGGCGGGAGTGCAATTGAATCCTTACAGTTGTATAGGCTGCAAGCCATCATGGCCTTCCTAGCCATGCCATGCTACTTAGCTATAGATCGTTGGTTGCCGGTGTGTTTGGCAAAGGAGTGAACTCGACCAGACTCTAAATTTCAAAAAATTATTCTCAAAATCAATCATAACATTCTTACTTTTTATATTACATCAATCACTTTTTATTACTATTCAAATAAAAAAATTACTACAAAACAATTTTTTTTTCACTTTTTTAATTATATAAAATATTCTTATTTTTTTTCTCGCATCAATTAAATCTGCTACAGTTCCAGTCCACTTCCTCAAGTCCACTCATTTGCCAAACATAGTTAAATTCCTCAACTATGGACCGACGGACCTTTTAACAACTTCAATGGATGAGTACCTATTAGGAGCTCGTTGGTAACTAGTGATTTGCCTTTACACTCGGTATTTTCTCTTCTTCGGTTTTTAGCGTTTATCGTGACATAATCGAAACTTTCTATCCTTTTTATTTTGTTCTTCAGTTTTATTGTCCTGAATTATTGTTGTTGGACTAATGAATCAGTTCCGCATCATATTTTATCCGACCAAGTTTTTCTCCCCCTTCCAAATCCTTTGCTGGAAAACTTGAATTAAATGGAAGTAGAATAATCATATGAATGGACAACGGTAACTTATAATCCAAATCCTCTAAGTGAAAAACACTGGCATCTGCCCTTCATTCATTGGTTCAATTCTTATTCAACCCATGATCGATACCACGGTAAGCAAAGGAGTAAACTTTTCTTCCGCACGGTGAGAGAGAATCTAAAAAAACGTGGCGAGAGATGATTGGGCAAGATGTAAGGTTGATGTTCCCAAGGGGGGAACTGCATGAGCGAGAAGGTGTGCGTGAGTGTGAAGGCCAGAGTACAAGCGCGTCAGGCGCTTGTGTCATGCGACAGACACTGCAGGGCCAGTCAAATGCTTCACGTCTGGTCCCACACGTTGCCAATACTATTCCTCGGGTCCCACGCACTACGCGTGATGCAAGATCAGACCGTCAATTATTGGCGGCCGTGCAACGTAGATATTTCTCGCGAGTGCGTTGTTTCAACTGTTTTTATATTTTCAACTTAGAATGTGTTAAGAAAATAGTTTCACTCAATCAATACACCCATTAAATTCTGAGCCCCAAGGTTAATGACAGGTTTATAGAACTGTCAATTCCGGGAGATAAAATTCGAGTCCAAATGGGACTATACTAAAAGAATCTGGTTTAACAGTGATACTTCAAGTTGAATTAGAGTAGGAGTACTTGGGTCCAATTTAAACTTTCAGACTCCCAAATCAATTTGAAGGAGACGCAGAATAGGTCTAACTATACTTCTTAGCCTAGAAATAAATAGGTCACTACACCGGGAATTAAAAAAAAAAAAAAAAACTCAAATTTTGTCTATTAATTAAGGCTTAGAGCATTCACAATGGAGGAGCCAAATTTTTATGCAAAATGGCTTCTCAAAACGCATTTTATCTAGTTTAGCTAATAAATTTTTAAAGGTCTCCTACATCCAATTAGCTATAATTTTATCTATATTATTTAAATATTATTAAAAGTGATAAAAGTTTTGGAAAAAAGAGAACTTGTGAAAGGAAAAAAAGGGAAAAGTTTTGAGAAAAAAAGAACATGTGAAAGAAAAAGTAAGAAATGATTTGGGAAAAAAAGAAAACATGTGAGATAAACAATAAAAAATAAAATGGCTCCATTGAAAAGTGCGGCTACATTTAGTTTTTTTTTTTTTTTTTTTTTTTTTTTTTTAACTCTTCCAATCAAATATCTATTTTACATTTTTTTTTTTTTTTTGGTAATCCAATGTAGGGGTTTCTCTAAACATTTGAATAGCTATTTTATATAAAAGTAACATTTGGCTCTTCCATTGGGAATGCTCTTACATTCTTCTCCAAAGAACTAACTTAGACATGCATCGAAGTTTTCTCCCAGCATCGGAGTGACTCGAAGAACGTGTGGTTTACACCATACTAGAAACTGTTCAAACATAATGAAATTTTAAATGTTAAAAAAATTCAGCCTTTCTTTAAAAATAAAAATTGATATTGATACTATAAAAAATTGTGGTTAAACAGTTAATCAAAAAACATTTTTTAATTCTTATAAAAATTGTTTTCTTATTTTAAAACTGTAAACCATTTTTTGAGAGTTTGAACTTCTTTTTTTTCAAATTGAGATTGCTGAATTTTTCCTAGAACTCACTTACATTTTTCACTGTCACTCATTTATCTTAAGACCTAAACGCCAAAAAATATTTTCAACAAAATCATTTTTTCATATGATTTTCTTGAAAATATTTTTGGGCCGATTCTTAGGATCGATCCTCATGCAGACACGTACAGTATCGGTTGATTCTTAGGGTGTTTAATTACTTTATTGCTCACGTTATTAATTTTGTGTTAGATGTTGGATGAGAACTAGTTCTTCCCCCCTTCTCCCTCTCCCTCTGTAATTGTTTAGAAAAAAAGGAAAGTTGGGAGGATTCCTGAAAAGGATCGATCCAGAACCAAGAATTATGAACCTGGGTCTGATCACTTGGAAGGTCTCCATCGTACCATTTAAGTTAGAGAGGAAAGTGGGTTTGTCTAGGTGCATATATATCTCCAATTTCGACCACATTCCAACAGGAGGCCGTACCATATATTTAATCTCCCAAAGATCCATTGCAATCAGATGTTGAAAGTACATATGATAATTGTCGAACTGTTGGTTCAACCCACCTTGCATGTGACCTTATTTTAACCAAAACCAAAATGGGCATCATTCTAACTGGAACCAAATCAAGAGACCAAATCGACAACCTTTCTGCATCACCCTTTCTTCTTATCTTCAGGTTAGGGCACATGAAGAGTTATATATGTTGAATGCATTGTACCTTTGTGTCTTGAGGTGGATGAAGATGAGCAAACCAAATATGGAAACACATGCATGTGATCTTGGGCCTTGGCAACGATTATGGGGGCACAATATCCTTTCTGCCCATGCACTCTAAGGCATTGGTGGGGTTTCTTGGATCTTAATGTACCTCCAAAGCATCCTTTTCATCCTAATTAATGATGTTGGTCTTTCAAATGCTATAGAGAAACAATTTGGGTCATCAACTAGGTTACAAATATGTCAATGTATCGGGGAGAGACAGTCCCCATCTTCTCCCACGGGTGGGTCTCGGGAGTCCCCATCCTCATAACTCACCTGAAAATCTCATTTTCTCTCTTTTATTATTATTATTATTATTGAGGTGGTAGTTTGAGGGGTTAATGCACCCAAATCACATACAATATAACTTGATTACTTAATTCTTGTCGTGAATAATAATAAAATATCCCAAAAATCATGAAACTCAAAATAAATAACTTTTTATTTAAAATAAAATTAAAGTACAATTGATTTTTAGGACACCAACCCTAACAAGATGAGTAATGGCAGATTAATTTGTTTTAATTTGTCATCTTAAAATGGTCCTCCTATCCATAAATAGCATTCTTACTTCCCAGTTGGTGTCCACATTCATTAGATGATATCCCATGCACGTAAATAAGCAACTATTCAAAAAATCAGGCACTTATTTAGCCTACCAGTTGTATATATTATGAAGAATGCCATTTATTTTGATTGTGACAACCATAGTATTTTTAGTACCTTTTTTTATATCGAGTAATACTAAAAATTATATTTTTATTTTACAATTATTTCATTCTATACTAACCTGATAGTGTTAATCCAAGTTTCGATTATTCCTTATTATTAAAAAAAAAATTGAAAAATGGGCAGCGGCATACTGTGGGATTAAAATGTAGTTTCAAACATTATTCATTTGCTATAATTTGGAATTTTTGAACAAAGAGAAAGCTTTAAATCTTTGATTTCTTACCAAGTTTTGAGAGGTGCTTTCTATCAATTTGAAAAAAACCCACAAAAAGCAAATGGATGGCAAAAAAGTTGAGAGTTAATAATATTTGTATCAATTTTGGAGAAAATCCTATAGATGGTGATCACTTAGGTTACTCAAATCACCCTTTACTTGGCTTTCTATATATATATATATATGAACAGAAAAAATATAGAATAATTAATTAAAAAGTCCCTCACATTAATAATAATTAATACTTATTTCTAGATTTAAAACACATATATAATTTTTTTTTTTTATAATCTCCATCGTTTTGGTTATAGAAAAGCATATTTACCTCTCTCCCTCTCTCTCTTTCTATCTCTATCTCTATCTGGGTGAGAGAGAAGAGAGAGAAGCAGAGAGGTAGGAGGCTCCTCCATGGCTAATTTGCCATGATTAAAGGTTAGTAGTAAAATCCAGGCTTCTTCGATAATTTACCAAAGGTGAAACGCCAATTTTGCATCATTGAAGGAGATCTTTCATCCACTTGTGTTCTTCTCTTTTTAACTGTCATTTCCATATTTTGGTAATGGAGCTTTCTATACCACTTTCAAAATTCAAACAATCATGATGGCCTTCACAAAGCAAAATGGGCCCATCAATTCTCTTAAGGGGTTTTGTAGAATCTTTTATCTCTACCGCCTGTAACTCTCATGGGTGCATGGTGAATCCTTCTGTAATTTTGTATGTCGATCTCTTGGATTCGAAGATCAAAATGTTATCCAATCATTATAAAGTTTTACCTTTTGTGCCATTGGGCGCTCCATAATTTTATTTTTCACTCATTTTATATCGATTGATATTGGGTGTTTTAAATGACTTCTATGTCAGTACGTCAAATAACTTTGATAAATGAGTGTGAACAATATCATTACGCAATCCAATCAAATTGCTAGAAGAATATATGCAGCAAAATTTTTTATTTTTATTTTTGTTTATATGCTTGGACCATAATAATTGAAGTTTTGGCTTCTATATATGGAGGGTAGGGAAATAATTATATCAAATCACAAATTTTATATCAATTTCTCCTTGTAATCTATATATATATATATATATACTAAAATTAAAAATAAAAATAAAAAATAAAAAAAGAGGTTGAACGTGTGATTTTATATAGTAGAAAACAAATAATTCGATAATAGACTCTATAAATACCAAAAAAAAAAAAAGAAAAAAAAGAAAGAAATCTGACTAAGTAGATTTTATCTACTAATATTTTTCTTGTCGTTATAACATATTATAGTCGTTTTGAATAACCAACGACCCTTCTGCCAGCTCGATCAATCGGATTTTCATACCTAAAACGCTGAACCTTCCTGTTTCCTGCCAATTTATTTCGTTAAAAACCCTTCAATCCTTCCCACCAAGAAAATAAAACCTTTTAATATTCTGATTGGGAGGTTGTTAATGGTGTAAGATTTATCATCAACTTAGACAGAAGTCGGTTCTAATTAAATTTTACAGATTTAATTAAATAAAAATAATAATATATTATCGAATAATATATTATATAATAATATAAATTTTACAGATTTTATTATTATTATTATTATTATAAAATTAAATTAAATATAACAAAACAAAATAAAATCTAAAATAATTTCTGACCATTTAATATACCATCACATGCAACTACCTAACACATAGCCTCATTACAATATTCCTGTTCCACCCAACTGTAGAATTAAATTATTCAACTTAATTCTGCAAATTCCGTGCTCTCTTCCAAAATTTTCTCCACCTTCAATGCCCCATCTTTCGTTAATTTCTAAAGAAATGCTAAATAGTGTTTTTTAGGCCACCGATAATTTAGTATCTGCCCAAAAATGATTCACATAATTGCTAGTAATTTAGGTAGATAAAATGAAAGACGTAATCACGGGCAGCTAATATGAGAGATTATATATAAGATTTATCTGCCTAAATTGGGAGTAGTTTGAGGTAAGTAATATATAATACCTAATATGGAGCAGCTAATGTGAGATTTTACGGAAGATTTATCTGCCTAAATTGTCAGTAATTTGAGCAAATAATGTGAAAAACCTCTTATAAGATTTACTTAAATAAATTTTAAATTGTCGGGTTACATATCCAAGGAAGTTGGTCTTATTATATGAGCATTTAGAACGAATTTTCTCCTTCTGGCTTTTTTTTTTACAAAAAAAAAAAAAAAAAAAACAAAAACTCACAAAATACAATATTTAACAAATTTTTTATTCAATGTTAAATTTAATTCCTGTTAATAATGCTTTCTAAATGTAAAGAGCTCAGAAGTGAAAGTTATTTATTTTTTTTAACGTTATTTCTCTTCCATACTTCTTCTTTTTTCCTCTTAACTGAAGTGGATTTTTAATGCAAACAGTCCAAATGTTAGCAATAAAATTAAATATTTAGTTAAAGTAAGAAAATATTTAAAGAATTTGAAAAATGGCTAACTAAATTTACTAGAGTATATTTTTAGAGAAATTTTGAGGAGTTTATTGTAAATATTTTAGCATTATTTGTCTAAAATTCTAACAATTCATACAATTAATTTCGGTAAATCCCAGTCAATGTCTGCCACCCACAGTAATCTATTATCCCCACACCAACATGTGGACCCGCCTGACTGACCGTGATCGGTCTGTGCACCTAAATTTCTCTGCAGCGGAGCGCATGTTATAATTACCCCAATCTCTCGAACTTGATCAACGGCTTGAAATTCGAATTTGGAAGGTGAACATAGAAGGAATGCAGCGTCGTTTCCTGATTGGGAGGAGGGATAATTTGGGGGATTGAAAAAGGAAAGATCGTTGCCACGTCACGGAATGCCAAACTGGCATTGGCTCCCATTCGGATGGACATGCACGCGCGTGAAGAGCTTTATAAAGTCTCTCTCTCACTCCCTGTTCCCCTTCATCTCCAAGGCGTGCCATTTTGCTCTCATTACCCTCTTCCTCTCTCTCTCTCTCTCTCTCTCTTTGTCTCTCTCTGAGCAAAAACTCTCTCCGGCGACAAACATCAATAGCTCTGCTACTTCATGTTTCCTTCTCTCATTCCCATTACCAAGAATTTTTCAGAGAGAGAAAAAGCAACCGAATCACTGTATGCTCCAATAATGGCCGCTTTCTCTAGCTAGCTGTTTCCTTCACATCATTTCGATCGCCATCTTTGCCAGCTTTTGAGTCTACCTTAGCAGACAAAAACTGGGAGACAAGCTCGAAATCTAAACTTCCCACTTGTCACACTCTCGGTTCCATCATTTTCTTTCACTCTGCCTCTGCCTCCCTTTTGTTAAATCTCCATCACATTTTCCATACATAAAACATGTATAGGAGGGAGAAAATACTGAGAGAAGATAGGTACAGCCTAGAGAGGAAAAACCCATCTTTCTCTTCAACTCTTCTCGACAAAATTTACCGTTCCATCGACGAAGGAGAAACAAGCACTGAAGAATTGAAATTTTACAGGGAAACAATGGGAAAGAAACAGAGCAGAGCTAGCGGCAAAAGCAGCAGAACTCTGGAAGAGGATGGTGCGACGAGTCTTCGCGGAGCCTGTTTGATCGAGAAATGGATGGATAAGAAGGCCAGCGCAAAGGTCGGTTCTCAACGACGGCAGTATTTGACGGAACTGGAGAGAAAACCGCAGCACGATCGTGATCATGACAATGATGTTCTGTTCTTCAGCTCCGCTTCAAGCTCCTCAGACTCCAGTTCCGGAGGATTCTCATCCTCTGATACGGAGTCCATCTACGGCCTGAAGTCCAGTTCCTCGTGTTTTCTACCTTCAAGGCCGAAGCCGGTGAGGACCAGCGTCTCGACTCGGTCGGAGAGATCAGAGAAAACAGAGAGAAAACAGAGGGCTCTGTTTCATGAGCAGAGGGAGGTGCATATGTTCGATGATTATCATTATAGTTCTGCTACAGGGGATGCTCCAAAGCATGACGAAGTTATGATCAAGTCAAAATCGACGGCACTAAAGATTTATGCCAATCTAAAGAAGGTGAAACAACCAATTTCACCCGGTGGCCGCCTCTCCAATTTTCTCAATTCTCTCTTTACAACTGGGAATACAAAGAAAAAGAAGAACTCACGGTCCGTTGGAGGCTACGAAGATGCAGCTGTGGAGAGGAAATCTAAGTCGGTTCAAGCCTCAACCTGTTCCTCCGCATCTTCATTCTCAAGATCATGCCTAAGCAAAACTTCACCTTCTTCTAGGGAAAAGCATCACAATGGGGTTAAAAGGACGGTCCGATTCTGCCCTGTAAGCGTAATTGTCGACGAAGATTGTCGGCCGGTCGGGCAAAAATGCCTGTACGAAGAGCAAGACTCCAGTCTAATACCGGTGTCGGTACCAACCGCGTGGAAAATCGGACGGTCAACAACGACAAGAAAGAACGAAGAAGAGCTCAAGTTCAAGGTCCCCGAGAAAACCCGGCGAGTGGAAGAGTCGGCGAGAGAGTTTTTGAGAGATTATCATCAAAATCAGAAGAAGAGCGAGTTAATAATGAGAGATTTTCGCGGGAACGATCATGTCGGCGACTATGAAGACGACGACGCTGCGAGTTGTTCAAGCTCCGATCTTTTCGAGCTTGATCACCTCGCAGTATTGGGAAACAATCGGTATCGTGAAGAGCTTCCGGTGTATGAAACTACTCATGTTGAAACTAATCGGGCCATTGCTAATGGCATGATATTGTAATTCTGATTATATCATACAGAGCAAAAGCAATATAATTTTCTTTTAATTGGGTTTTAATATGAGTTAAATCAATGCATTGGGTTTCATGCATGCTAAAATTTTCTATATGATCACTTGAATTGATTTGGATTAAGATGATGTTTTTGTGGGTGATTAAGATGAACAAATTGTTTGAACTTTTTCTCCTACATGTGTATACAATGTGCGGAATGGAGCATTTTTTTGGGAAGAACAAAGAAAAAAGCGAGTTGGGAGATTGATTGATTTATTTTTTTCTGAAAAGAATGATATGGGGATGCGTCAATTCTTGATCATGATCTAACTCTCAGGTAGATACTGACAGTTCAGTTCTGACAGGGAAGGAGGAAAAGAAAGCAAAGGAAAAAGAGGAGGAAAACGAAAGATTCGAGATCGAAATCACAAGCAAAATGAGAATGAGAGAGAGGGTTTGATGGTAAAGGGAAAGGCAGATCTTCGCCCATGGGAATAGAGAAAGCAAGATTAAAGCTTTTGCTTTTCTTCTTTCTCTGGAATTGGAATTTCCTTGGCCCCTCCCTTTACTTGAACACTGCGTTGGCATCCCTGTACCAACAACCAAGACAACAAAAATTAAAAACAAGAAAAACAAAAAACAATGAAAGAAAGAACAATTCACTCTTCTGGCTGTCTATCTCTCCAAAAGCAGACTTATCTAGTCGTCCTACTCTTTAATTTATTTAGAGCAATTGGTTGTGTGCGGGTGGAAACGAGTCTTGTTGGGTTAGGTCAAATAAGTTGAACATGTTGCATTTGGGTCTAAACGGGTCAAGCGAATCAAGCTTGTTATATTGGGTTATTTGCGAGTTGGGTTCAAATTTAAGGGTTTGATCCGTTTAACTAAATGGTTTGAATTCGGATTTATCCTTACGGGGTTAGCGGGTCAAGCAAGTTGACCTGAACCCGTTTTGTCGGCCTTAATTTGGAGTGGTACTGTAGTTGAATTGCCCTAATGTTATAAAGGCAGAGAATTTACCCTAATTCATTGTTCTGGGTGTCTATCTCTCCAAAAGCCTCCTCAATAATTTATTTGGAGTGGTAGTGCGGTTGAAAGTTGAGGAATTAGGAAGATAATAATGATATGTACGTAAAAACAAGAGAATTTGGTTAGAATTAGCCCTAATTTTATAAAAGCTATTAAAATATTCTCTTCATATAATGTATATACAATTTTAGGCAGTACAGATTCTCTTTCCCTCTATAAATTTATTCATTTATTTTTCTTCCTTTTTGGTAGTTCAAAAGTTAATGTAATACATATTGTAGTGTACAGAGTTAGAAGAGAATATGGGCTCATTCAAGCAAGATGCTGGGGTCCCCAAAATAAAAAAAACCTTCTACTCCAAGGCATTCTTTTATAAGACCTCTGCTCGTAAATGGTACTAAAAGCTTGAGTAATTCGAGAAATTGGTAGCTAGGGTTAGGCCACCTCAGATCGATAATTTATAATGGGAAATAAATAGTATAATATGAAATTAACTATAAAAATAACATGTGTAGAAATAAGGCAAGGACTAGAAATATATATATGATATTAACTATGAAAATAGTATAATGGGAAATAGTACAATATGACATTAACTAAGAAAAGAAGATGTGTACATATAAGGCAATAAAGGCAAGGATGATAAATATACATATAAGGGGTAATTTGACCGGCCGATTTGGGGTGGCCAAATCGCCAACCTTTTTGGGGTGGTTTGACCATCTTCGGTGGCCTGTTTAGTGGTGATTGAACTACCCTTCTTTGGCCAAAATGAGTGATTTGGTCACTCTCAAATTAACGAGCCAACTAATGAAGGTGGTTGAACACTCTTGTGGTAAAAGGAGATGGTTCGGCTACTCCAACAGTTATTATTATTTTCTTTACTTTTTAGGATTTGAACTGTTTATTTGATATAAATGACCTAAATAAGAGATATTGCATCCTAGTACAATATGCTAGGTATATGGTGCATCAAGCCACCCGATCTTGATTGTGTACAGTTTGATTTACTCATTACCTATGAGTAATTCTCTAAGAGAAATGCTTTTTCACATTCTAATGTATATCTCGCGTACATTTCCATTTCATCTACCATTGTTGTTCTTTTTTGGCAAAATAGAGTACTCTAAAATGCAAAGAAGCATTTCTCATTCTCAAATTCCCTTTTGCTTTGAATTAAGTCTCTTGCGGGCCTCACCAAGGCAACCAAATTGCAGTTAACTCCATGGTGAAATCAAATGGCGCCGTAGATTCTTGACGATGAAAGAGTTGAAACATGGTTAAAAAATGGACATGCTTAAGCAAATATAGAAAAGAAATCCCTACGGCCGTTCATCGTTAGTAGACCTAATAATGGCCTATCAATATATTATTAACATGTTCATTAAAAAAACCGAGCTAATTATATAATAATATAAGATTACTACGTGACAAGCATGCAGACTGTTGTTAAATGTTAAAGAGAAGACCCACTTCGAAGAATCTTTTTCTCTAGTCAAAAACCAACATGATCATCCCATTAAAAACTGAAAAAACAAATCAAACCTGTTTTTGTTTAAGGTGGTGGTGGATTTGTAACTTATTCGGTAAATGTTGGTAGACCACAATCTTAAACTTTTTTTAATGGGGGCTTTTATGATTGGCAGTGTTGACAAAGGGTTTGTTGTGAGATTTATAATGAAGTTTAACAGGTTAGATAACTTAGATGAGTAGATTGGTATCAAATTCTTTTAGAAGATCATTTCTCTAATCTTTCTTGGTGCTCTGAATGGCTTATTCAATTTATCTGGTTTGAACAGAGTTAAAAATATTTGATTCCAATCCAATCTAGCAATGATGAGAAGAATATTGTTTGCGGGGGAAGAAGATTGTTAAATACACAAACCCCTCTATACGAGTGGATCAATTTCTATATATGCCGGCAAAGGTAGGCGGGGTCTCCACACTTCCCATCAACTCCCTCTCTATAAGGGTGGAGCTACCTCTACGTCCTCTTCTGTAGGGATGTAGGGTTAATCTTTACCTTTTTTTTTTTTTGTCTTCTATTTTTTTTTTTTTTTTGGGGACTTAATTGCCAATGTGGCATGATAAAGTGGAGTTAAAACTCGAAGTTTGAAAGTTTGACCCTTATTTGTTGTAAGGATCGACGCAACTCAAGAACTTATAGGACAATTTCATTTTAAGATTTTACATAAAACCAACCACAACATAATAATATTAATAATAAGAAACAAATTAACCAACAAAAATACCACAACCTTCTCGAAACGTTGTTGGCAAAGACAATATTAATTATTGCAGCAAGATCGATTGTCTTAAAGAAATGACACTTAATCTTGTTTGAATGATTGAGTACAAAAATCAATGTGTGGTGATGGGAATAAGGTTCATGTTCTCATTCAAACTTGGAGAAACCACGTAAAAGTTGTACGTCAAAGATACGATCACACTCAAAACCAGACACTAGTTAGAGAGATGGACCACCAGTTTCCACTTTTGCTTTGCTAGTAAAAGCCAGAGGTATGTGATGGGCGATCCCAAGGTGAGTTTCCATAAGACTTGTCAGCAGCTTTCCCTTTCTCCTACAAAGTAGCTAGGCTGGGAGAAATTAAGATAATCATATTTAATTGCTCTACACAAAAAGAATCTTACGAAAGTGGCAACAAACAGAACTATGATCGATCGATTTGGACAAATTAAATAAAAGAATCTTCACGATTAATTTTCATCCTTTGGAGATCACTATTATGATTTTAACCCTTGAAGCTTAATTGACACGTACTATCAACAACAACACTCTTTCGCAAATCTTATCAAACGCTAATTAGCATTTTTCAAATGGCACGTTTTAGACGGTTGCAACAAACAAAACATCGTTGTTAATAAAAGGACTGCCGGTTGATATATACTAGAACTTACAATGAAATTTGCTAAGTTTCTAACCCAGAAAGGGTTCAAAAATCATTTGCTTGAGATTTGAGAATGAACACTGCAAGATCATTTACTGCTGATATATATATATATATATATATCAACGTGCAATTTTATCCATCTAATTCTAAGCCAGCCCAAATGTTGTTCCCATTAGTTGTTCTCCTCAGATAAATGTCGGAAATGTCATAGAAAGTGTCGCCTGTTATTTAATAATGTACGTAACGTAAGGCTAGGTTCTAGCTTAACAAAAATTACATCTTTGTAACAATCGTTCTCAAAATTAATTTAATTTTAATGGGAAAACTTAAAATAAAAAAAACATGTAATACAAGCATATATCGTTCTATCCTTCCTGCATATATAATATATAAAAGAATTTAACACATATTATATCGACGTACTAACATAGACGTTTGTATTTAAAAGGAAGAAAAAAAAAAAAAAAAGCCATACATTTATTTTTTTTCATAACAATTCCATATGTATATATCTTGGCTTAAATATGAAATTCCTGAGGTGCCGGATTGGCGTTATGGCATATATGCTTGTCACGTATTTGGAAAGCTCATCACAAAATCCGCCCTAGATGTCGTTTGCAGCAGTAAGCAACAAAAGGTGCACATATATTATAAGCACCAGTACATTAATTTGATTTAAGATGAACACTCTCAGCTGATTCCTGATCATCAGGATATATAATGATGAACATCGGAGGCAGTAGTAGTAGTACCTCTCAGCAGAGGAAGGCCGCTGCCGCTGCCACCATATTCAGGCCTCCAGCTGCAGCGAAGCAAGGATCATCAGGTAGATTTTGTAGGGGACTCATCAACGACTGCATGTGCATGGGCTCTATTGTCTCCACAAACCAATCTCCCCACCACGCCCACCAGCAGCTCATTTCCAAATTGGTGCTGCAGGTAATTTATTTGGATCACAGTATATATATAGTAGCTAGCTAATTAGACGAATGAATCAATACTATACATATCATTATTATTACTATTATAAATTTATGATCATATACAATTACACTTATTATTATTATTAAATAGACAGCCAATGTTTTGGGGTTCCACATATTTGAAGCCTATAATTACAACCTGAATCCTTTAAAAGAAAACGTACTTACCAAGCTAGTATATGTTGGTTCAAAAAAAAAAGTTTATGATCATTTTGCAAATTAGACACTATTTTGAGTCACTTTTCCGATCAATTTGACCCAATTAATTGCTGCCTTTCAAATGATTAGAATGGAATGGAAGAAAAGGCGCCAACGTAATTAATTACTTAGAGGTGTCAATGCGGTTACGGTTAACGGTTATTAGCAAAAACCGCTAAACATAACGTACCGCCTTAGCGGTTATTAAATTTTACTAATCGCAACCATAACCGCCTAGTAGTTAGCGGTTAGCTATTAACCACCGCGGTTAGTAAAACATGTAACCACCCACTATAACCACTTTTTTTGAGTTTTATTTTATTTTATTTTTTATTTTTATCTTTTTGGGCTTTCTCAAGATAAACATATAACCAATTTTCAGTTTTGGGCCTTTTTTTTGGGATCACTGTAGCATTTTTCCCTCATTTGTTTTTTGCATTTTTAGTGTATTCTTGGGCCAAATTGCTATAAAAAGAACCCATATTGAAAAATCAAAAATATTTGACCCCAAATTTACATTTACTTGTACTTTTAAAAAAATTCCTTAAATATAAATCATAACCTGTTAAAATTTAATATGATTAACTTGAATAAAGTATTTGAATTGTTATTGAATCATATGATTAAGTATTAACCTTATACATTTATATTATTTATATGCATATATGTATAGTTATAATTTATAACATATATATATATAGACTTATAAGTTTATAACATACATAGAAATTAAGTCTCTAGATACTTAATTGTTGTATTAGTATGAACTTGCATGCTTATGACTTACGAGTTATGTCATATTATATATGTATAATTTGTTATTATATCATCAAATCAATTGATTATGTGATATAATCATATAAATTATAGTGATAATATATTAATACTAAAATTTTAATTTAATCATCTCAAAAAAAAAAAAATTGTGATTTAATAATAAATTGATTATGCTATATGTATAAATATTCTTATAATTATAATTATAAAAATATATTATATAAAAAAACGGTTAGCGATTAAGACGGTTAAGCGGTTAGCGGTTAGTTGTCGGTTAAAAAACCCTAATAATCTCTACAGTATTCTTTGCTTTTTTATCTACTCAATAGGCTACAGGAGGAGTAGTTCACCCAATTGCACCATTATGTGGAAGGTGGCTAAAAGCCTAAAACAGAGCAAAATTTAAGCCTTTTTTACATCACTGACAACGGTGGCAAACTCCCTGTGATCATTTAGGTGACTTGAATTTCCTTGACCATTTTATGTCACCGGAATCAGACAAAAAGTTTCTTACATTTTGGCAGCTTGCCTGACAAATTAATAGCTGGGGAAGTAGTTACTAGTTAGGGGGGGTGTGAAATGGATGCCGGCATAGGCATATTATTTGAATTGAAATTCCATAATCTTCATACTCATTCAGAGATATCCCCTTGTTAGGGTTCATGGGTCGGGTCTTCACTGTTGTCCATTTTGGCAATACCATGTCTCTCTTTTATTCGGGTTCGTTTGCGTTTGCTTGCGTTTGCAATTTCAAAAGGTGTGATAGCAATTTTAAAATGTAAGATTTGAAAACATGATTTTTAAAAACGCAAAATCACAGTTTAATCTTTAAAATCGTAGCTTAATTTTTAAAATTGTGTGTTTTCAAAAAAGCATCAAGATTTGAAAACGTAAATTTATTATGTTTTTCAAATTGCGATTTTTTAAAAACGTAAACCTAAACAATCATTTTTTTGCGATTTGGTTTAAAATCCCATTTTTTATCTATAAAATCGCAACGTCAAATGCACCCTTAACATTTTTATTTCATAGCATCTCATAAGAAAAATGCAAGGCAAACTCCCACTCTCCCACTCACATTCTCACACTTTAAGAGTTAATTAAGACTGTTACTTCAGTATTGTAGAATAGTTGTGAAATAAAAATGTAGAATTAAGCCCAAACATGTTTTTTTTTTTTTTAAAAAAAAAAAAAAATTACATCCAATCCCACCCCATTTTACTAGATTGAAGTGGCACTGTTCATCCACTTTTTTTTTTTTTTTTTTTTTTTTTTTTTTCCATCATTTTAATAAAGACCGATAAGGACTATCACCTCAATCTTCAATCCAATAAAATTAAAGTGTGATTTTTTTTTTTTAGGAGCACCATTTTTTTTTTTTAAGGTGAAGTGGGGAGGGGTCAAAACTAAGCCCAAGCTCAATGACAATAACATCATGGAGATTGGGCTTTTATGCATCTCAGGTTGGTCCACCTTTAGGTGGTCATCCGTGCTTGAGCCTGATCCTAGTCTACTTTTCTCAGCTAGTGATTATATTTATTCCGCTCTTTCATTTTCTGAGAGCGTGTTTGGAATTGTATTGAAAAATGAAGTTTTTAAGGTAAAAAATAGCTTTTTATGAACAACTTCATTTTTAAATTTTTTTCCAGAAATGCGTTTTGACCATTATAGTGAAAAAAATAAATAAACAAAGAAGTGCTTTAAATTTTTTTACCAAATGTGTTAGCTTTTTGTTTAGCACAACTTTTTAGATACTAAAACTACTTTTTAAGTTTTCTAACACAATTTCAAACATGATTTGAATTGATGTGGTAGTATTTATCAGCTCTTGAATTTTTATTTTTTATTTTTTATTTTTAATAAATGTTGATGCAATAACAAATTGGCATTGCTATATTAGCCCATTGGTATGAGAGTGTGACAAAAAAGTGAGTATCTAACATTAATCTTAATTGAATGATTCATCAAACCAAACAAAATAAATAAATAAATGCATTAAATGAAATCAACATATCTAATTTTTTTTTCTAAGCTAGAGAATTTTTAAAATTTATATTAATAAAGAAAGAAACATTAACAAAAACATACCCGATAAATGGTATACCTTTAAAAGTATCATCATGAGTTCCATTTACTTAGGAAACTTAATTAACCTTCTTTGTTCTAGTATGTAACTATGTATAGCATCAAATCCTATATATGTTTGCTGCCCTAAAAAAATGATTGGTGTTAATAATTTGTTTATATTTTTCTCATCTCATTTTATAAATTAATCATTAAATTTGTAGACTTACGTAGACCCTACATAAGTCAATAGTGAACTGTACAAATTTAATGGTTGATCTATTGTATTTGTAAAGGAATATGAGAAAAATAGACAAATTATTGACGTCAATCATTTCTCTTCTCGAAATTAAGCCACCAATTTATGAACATCGTATAGTAGATCAACATCCAAATTCTTCAAGGCACATTAGTCTTCATTTATGAGATAAATTTAAAATTTTACTAAATGATGAATAGCTAAAATGCTAGCGAATATAAATGCTTTAAAAAAGTAGAAAAATGTATTCCCTAATTAAACATTTCGAAGCCCATATACGTGAATACTCGAGCTTTCCTCCCAATTTATATTTCTTCTTTTTACAAATTATGTGCTTTTTTTGGTATACAAAGGTAGCCGAATTGGAAAAGGAGGTAGAAAATCAGAAAGAACATCGGCTGATGTACAAGAAAAGATTGGAAAGAACACAGGACTATTTAAGGTACTGTCTCCAGTCAGCACAAGAAAATGGATTCTTGCATCTCATTATTGACGATAAAGATGATGGACAGCAAAGTCTTCGTCTTTCCTCCGACATCGTTAATGCTCCCAGCCCTCAACTGCCAACCCCGCTCCACCAGCATTCTGATTTAGTGGCCATGGTTGATCAAGCCAAGCTCAATGGATGGCACATCCATCCACATCAGGTCAGTCGACTCTTCAATGAGTACGTTCCACAAACACACCCACAACGCATGTGAATGAGCACTTTCTTGATTGACCCCTGTGGGAACAGATTGAGTTGCAAGAAAAGGTAGGCCACGGGAGTACCGCAGATATTTACAGAGGAACATGGCGTGGACTTGACGTTGCGGTGAAGTGCATTTATCCTGATTATTTTCTCTCAAATGTGAATGGTGTCTCCTTTTTCGCTCAAGAGGTGGAAACCTTATCTCGGCAGCGCCATCCGTTTGTGCTCCACCTACTGGGCGCGTGCCTTGAACCGCCCAATCATGGGTGGGTGGTGACGGAGTTGTTGGGCATGACACTCAAGGACTGGCTTCATGGACCGGGAAAGAGACAGAAGGAGAGAACGGTGCCGTGTCCTCCAATCCAAGAGAGGCTTGGTGGGGGCGCTGGAGATAGCTCAAGCAATGCAGTATCTGCATCAACAGAATCCCAAGGTTATTCACCGCGACCTCAAGCCTAGCAACATTTTCTTCGATCATTCCAACCACGTCAGGGTGGCGGATTTTGGTAATGCCCGTTTCTTGAGTGATCAACAGATGGCGCTCACCGGTGAAACAGGGAACAAATCTCACCTATTTCGCGCACTTATAATACTATTTTTTATACTGTCATCAGTAATAGTAATGTTATAAACTTTATTTTTATTTCACAACTATTTCATAATATTGACGTATAAGTTTTAACTAATTCTTAGATCAGTATTTATTAAAAAAACAAATCACTAATTCAGGAGTGGTTGAAATTGCCATGCATATTAGTATTGTAGGATAATTATGGAATAAAAATATAATATATAGCATTACTCTTGAATACACTACAAAAAATGATTTTTCTTTTAAGGGTGTTTTTTACGTGTTAGGTGATCTGACATGTCTCTAAACTTTATTGACGTGTGTCAGGAATTAAAATTATGGATGTCAAAAATGAGAATTTTTTTACGTGTCACTGTTTGACATGTCAATAATTTATACGTCTCACTCTTTAATGAAATAATATATATTATCTCATTCACCTTCCATTTCAATTAAGAATAATATTAGAAATTACATTTTTATTCTATAATTATTCCACAATGCTAACGTGGGTGACAAACTTGATCAACTTTTTAAAAAAGAAAAAAAATTAATGACCGATCTAATAGTTAGTTAGGACTGCCACGACAACATTACGAAATAGTTGTGAGATAAAATCTAATTTTTAGCATTACTTTTTAATTAAATATTCTACTTTGAATAAAATCCCGGTTTAATACTATATATCTACGTAACCAAAGTTTGATACGTAAAGCATTCCGCCCTTTTTACTAGACCAAAAAAACATGTTTTTTTTTTTTTTTGTTTTTTTGTTTTTATTCCTTTTATATTTTCAGGAACACTAGTGTACATGGCACCAGAAGTAATCAGATGTGAGCCCTATGATGAAAAATGCGACGTATACAGTTTTGGTGTCATGCTTAATGAGATCATTAGTGGGGAATATCCATATATTGAGACAGATTACAGTCCCATTCAGGTAAATATTATTCAACCTTATCCATCTCAACTTCAAAAATTCTACCATATTAATTAAAGGAATCTCTGTTATATATATATATATAGTAATGGCTGAATTTAATACTTTTTAATAGGATGAATTAGTATAAGTCCGTTTGGGGTTGTGATTTTAAAATATGCGTGATTTTTAAAAACGCAATTAAGCATTTGGCAAAATCACAATTTTCTATTTAAAAGCATAATTTAGTCTTTAAAATTATGCGTTTTCAAAAAAATATGTCATTATCTGTGATTTAAAAACGCAAATTTTTTACATTTTCAAATCGCAAATTTTAAAAAACGCAATTTCAAATAGTTTATTTTCTGCGATTTAATTTAAAATTGCATTTTTTTTATTTATGAAATCGCAAAGACAAATGCATCCGGTATAATTATTATTTTCTTTTCATGCAATGAGTAAATATTTACATTGTTTCTTATTTCTACATTAGATTGCCATGGAAGTTGGAGAGGGTAACCTGAGGCCTAAGCTTCCTGAGGACGATGGTCAACTTGGAGGGCTCATTGACCTCATTTGCCTTTCATGGGATAACGATGCTAATAGTAGACCATCCTTCGCAACAATCACTTCTGCTCTGAAGAAAATTCAAAAGAGTCTTGTAGATACTGTTTAGTTTTTTTTTTACCCCCTGAACTTTTACACATTTTAAGAATACTCTCTAAAGTTTAAAAACTCTTAATTTCAGCCTAATTTGATGTAATCTCTCTCTCGGGCGTTAAAACAAACGGTAAAAGGGATTAACCTTTATAATCTTGCAAATTTTATAAAATTCTAAATTTACCCTTAATTGCAAATTAAAATTTTTAAAAAAAAATAAATGAAAATTCAAGGATATTTTGATATTCCATTAAGAGTTAACACCAAAAACTAACGAAGGGAGTAGATTGCATCAAATTAAAAGTTCGAGAGAGTGAAATTAAGAGAATACTAAAAAAACCTAGTATTCCCCATCTTTTAATCTGGTCGATTAATTATAATTTTAACGCAAGAATGGTATCACATTAAGAGCATGTTTGAAATTGTGTTTGAAAAATAGAGATTTTAACTTAAAACGCGTTTTTTTTGCAAAAGCTTTATTTTTAAGTTTTTGTCAAAAATACGTCTTGGCCATTTTTTGGCTTTTTGAACCCTTAAAAGTTATTTCATTTTTTTTTTTACCAAAAAAAAAAAAAAAAAGCCTAGTGGATTCAGATCAAAAAAAAAAGAAGACAAAAGGTAAGTATAGTAAGTATAGTGATTTCAATTTTTAGCCTAGTGGTGCTACAGTCGGTTTCCAAGTATAGTAAGTAGCTAGCAAAAGGCAATACTAGTTTGGGTAAAGAAAAGTTATTATTAATTAAATGATTTATCAAGAGACTTTCTATGTATTTCTTAGTGGATTCAGATCTTTTGCTGATGGATTCTAGAAGCCTTTCCACTGCGTTAATGGCTGGCTAGATGTGTAAATACAGAAGCTATTAGATTAAATTTATTATTTTTTATTTTTTATTAGTTTAAATTTTTTTTGGTTAATAACTTTTTTGGTACTTAATTTTAATGTTTTTATTTTTTTCTTCTTAAGTTTTAAAAAGACAAATATAGTACTTCGAATTTTGAAAAAAACCGAATTACTACCTCCGTTCCGCAGGGGTTCGGCCACGCTTTTTTGGCTGGCCACCCTCTGCTGTTAATTGGAATTGACGAAATTAATGGAGATGGTAATTTGGTCTTTTCTAAAATCTGAAGTACTAGATTTGTCGTTTTTAAAACCTAGGAAAAAAAATAAAAAGATTAAAACCCAAGTATCAAAAAAGTTATTAACCCTAAATTTTTAAGACAATTAGTTGTTAAATATGGTTTAGAACAAATTTTATCTCTTTAATTCACTTGTTAAAATTCAACATTTTACGCGTTGAATTTTACTTTGAATCAACATTTGAGTAAATTGTTAAAATATTTATTAAATTATTAAATTTATCTTTATCTTTAAGCTTTATAACAAGGGTTATTTAATAAATGAAAATAACTTCAAATAAATTTTTTTTTTTTTTTTTAAAAAAAACATTGCCATGAGTTTTTTTTTTTTTTTTTTTGACATGTCCGCATAAGAGGGGGGAGGGAAATTAGAACTAGTGACCTTCGCTTCATTAGGCGTGGTCCAAGCCGATTGAGTTATCTCTTGGGGACACATTACCATGAGTTGAATAGTGGTCAAACCACAAAGTTTTTCCAAGATGGGTAATGGCTATGTATCCATACGACGAATATTGATCTTTATTATTATTATTTTATTATTATTTATTTATTTTAAGCTCAATCTATCATCGTATCTCTTATAATTTTTTAAAAAAATTGTAGATTTTCAAATTAAAAAATTTAGGCTATTTTTAACACTTAGAAAATGCGATCTTTTAAAAAAGAGGTATATTACAATTGAGAATTGAATATATTTTCATAAGGTTCTTACTATATATATTGTGAAAAAAGTTTTAAGCAAAAAATTGTATTTTAATTTTCTAAAGAAGCGTTTATGCAAAAGTAAAGAATAAGGTTTTTTTGAGGGAAAGTTTTTCTTGTGCCTCAATAACATGCCACAATTTTAACGGCTGGCATTTTTCAAGCTTTTCAATATAAATAAATGGCTTAAATCCCATGATAATCTACACTTTTTTTTTTTTTCCCGAAATTGTATAAGATCCTACTCACTCTCAGGATGGGCTATAAACAATAAACCCCTCATTTTACAACATCAAATATTAATTTGACAAATAAGCTTGAAACACGAATTAAAATACGTACGTACAAAAACACTGGATCAACAACCCATCCTTCATTATTGACAAAAGGGCTGTTGCTTTTTTTTTTTTTCTTCAGAAATCAGATCTACCTGCTTTATATTAAATTACTTCTTGTTTCAAAAGCTTAATCGGATAGAAGATGTAAATTTAATTATTTAATTTATACTTCAACACCCTCCCTCACGTGTGGATTCAAACTCTTTTTCTCCTATCACGTGTAAGTTCAAATTCATTTTTAATAGGTAAGATCTAACACGTTAAATATTTAATTTAAATTGTGGTGAATCGATGGAGTCAAGGTTCGAACTCATGAGTCATGACTTTTGACTCTGATACTATATTAAATTACCACTTGTCCTAAAAGTTTAAACAAATAGGAAGACGTAAAATTAATTATTTAATTTATACTTTTAACACTTACCACCTAATACTGCGGCTGAAGCCACTGCACCGCCTCTTATATATGTATATATATATAACCACTCCTATTTTTCTGTCACTCACCCTTCTCTTCAACCCTAACTCTCTCTCGAAAAGCCACCAGTACATCATCGTTGCTCTGAACCCACCTCTCCATGACCTCCATAACCACCTCCCTGGCCTTCCAAACCCATAAGATGTCAAAGCTAGACATTAGCTCCAATCCAAACAACCCCAAGCAATCATTGTCACATGTATTATCTTCACAACATGTCAAAACAAATAATTGCAAAAGAACAAATGGAGAATAATTTGCCCGACACAATTATAAAATACATGCTACACGGAACAATCATATGAAACAGACAAACCGAATGGTGGCGGCTCAAGACGATGGCCTTAGCTAGGCAGATATCGGCGACATCATTTGGCAAATTACTGGAGAAAGAGATGGTTTCTCTTGAATGAGTGCTTTGTTTGTTTGTGGACGTTCTCTTTATTATTTATTATAAAAGTTGAGGTGTTAGTTTTTATTAGAGGATGTAAAATATCCACTTTATACCAAGAACTAATTGAAGTTATTTTTTTTTTCTTCTATTTAATAGAGGGACAAACAAAAGTTAAAATGGGAACGTCTTTCTTACTTTTGATCTAGATAAAAGAAATAATAAATATTAATTGAAAATACTTTTCAAACATAAGATAAGAAACAACCCACTTAACTAACCAATTTGCACTAAAATTAGCACTACCAATATTGATCTTAATAGTCTTTCTTGATGATTCGTACTCCTCTAATATCGTGACTAAAGTCAGCAAGTTGATTTAACCTTTTCAAGTGGCACACAAGTACGAGATTAAGAAGTATTATATTTGGACATAATGATAATATATGGTCCACTACCTAAAAAAAAAAAATAATATATACAAGTAGTGATTGACAATCACATCATATGAAAATATATATATGAGACATGCTATACATCATTTTTTTAACCATCTCTTAATTATTTATAAATTTGTATGTGAATCTTATAAATTCAACGATAGGTTTACTATTCACGATAAGAAATGGAGTTAGCTTGTGAAAGATTTGTGAGTACGACAAGTATGTAAAAGTAATATTATCTTAAAATATAATGATTTTACGTGTATAAATTGATCAATCAACTATAACATACATATAGTAGCGTATGACAACATTATTACTTTTTTAAAAAAGTCAAAATATAATTAGAAATAAAATTTATTCACAAGTTGAGTTATAATTTAAGAATTATTAGAAGTGGCTTTGTTCGTTAAATCATTTTTGTTTTCCCTTTTTCAAATTTTAAAAATTAATAAACAATTTAAAACACTTAAATTTTTTTACATCATAACACTTCTTCAAATAAAATATAAAAAGCACCGTCCAAAAACGTATTAAAAAACAGAGACTCCCTAAACTATCCTCTCATCGCCACGAATAACACCAAACCAGATTTTTTCTGGTGTGGAAAGTTTTGTTTGAACTACAAGCAAAGGTCAACCCAATTGAGTGTTGCACACTTGTTAGTTTTTGAAGAGATAGATGTGATGCCCAAAGGCAAATGCTTTTATGCATTCTCCCACCCATCTCCCCACCATCTCCGCTCTCTTTGACATTTTTTTTTTTTTTTTTTTGAAAAAAAGAAGATGAGAAGATGGTGGAGAGATTGATTGGGGAATGCATTGCAGCAAACCTCGATGCCCAAAATACCAAAACTCTAAGAAATAGATGGGATGCCCCAAAATACCAAAACTCTATGAAGATGATTTATTAAAAACAATAATTTGTTTTAATCAATAAACGCCTCATTAATTTTGAAGAACTTTGATCATTTAAGTGCAAGCTTTTTGGGAGAGAACCTTTTATTTGAAAAACAACCAAAAGACCAAAAATAGTTTATGGCTAAACATTCACTGGGGGACCACCAAACATTTGAGACCAATCCTAGCTAGTGTAAATGTTCCCAAAGGGACCACACCAAATGTTTGTTGACCAAATTGTAAATCGATGAGTATTGACCAAATTTAGAAGAATCTTTTCAAATTACGTAATAGTTCATGTATCATTTGTAAAGTTTATCCTTAATTTTAACTTTATAGCAAGAAATGATATCACATTAACCAAGAGTGGGAGCTACAGGCACTTTCCACTCTTGGTTAATGTGATATCATTCTTGCTATAAAGTTAAAATTAAGGATAAACTTTACAAAAGATTCATGAACTATTACGTAATTTGAAAGAGGAGTGCTACACATCTCAAATTTTCTTCCTAAAAGTTAGTTCTCAAATGATGTGTCGCCATCTCATGAGATTTATTATTTTGGGAAGTGTGTTACCAACTCATGTGATGGTGACACATTATTTGAGAACCAACTTTTGAGAAAAAAAAAAATTGAGATATGTAACATTTCTCGTTCACTTATCATTTCAATTCAACACTTTACACGTTGAATTTTACTTTGCATCCACCAATGAGTAAATTGTTATATATATATATATATAATTTTTTGTTTTCATTTTTGCCATAACTTCCTAGCAAAAGTTGTTTAAAAAGGACAAAACAGACATTGAACTACGATTTGTTGGATTGTGGAAACTCATTTATCTTCATGTGGCGATTCTTGAAGAGTAGTGATATTGAACCTATAACGTGGTCCTCCACGTGTATTAAGTACGGAAGGTCGAAGTCAAATTATGAATTCCAACTCAGAAAAGTGTTGCAATACTTTCTATATTTGTGATGCCATCCTATTTTGAAAAAGAAAAGGAGCAAAAATAGTTAATGAATAAAAAAAAAAGAAAAGAAAAAAAAGGAGAATATCGTTTGGTGTTGTAGCTTATATATATATATATATATATTTGTTTCAAGCTTAAACTTGTCTAATTGAACAATGATGTAAAAAAATTGAGGAATCAAACTAATGTTAGTTAGTATCCATTTATTTATGCTATTTATGAAGCTGTACATGGTGAAATAATATTTTTAGGCATCAAATTTTATGTTTATCACAAATTTCATATTAGTAAGATCTTGTTTTTAAATAGTTTGTGGTTTAGCTGGTAGATGATTGGTTTTTTTAATTTTTTTTATAATAGCAACTTCAAGTGATATGTAGTATTAAGTTATAGGTTTCTATATTACATAGTTTTTTTTTTTTTCTTTCATTAAATGGATATTCAAATAAAGAGAAAAAAAGATAGGAAATTAAATTACATGAGCACCCTTGATGAGGAAAGAAAAAACAAAAAGTAAAAGCTTCAAAATACAAATTGTATATAAATTGAAGCCAAGGATCCTTTGTGTTTTGATTTTCCTGTATTTCTTAAGCATTTAAATAAGAATAAAACTAAACTTTTTATAGGAGCCTGAGTTTTTTTTTTTTTTTTTGACCTGTTCCAGTCCTTGTTATCGGAGAGTATCAGGATCAATGATAAAAACTTGAATTACAGAAATCACGTTACAATAGTCACATAATTTGTCTTGCATTTAAATCCCACTAAACTATTCAAAAATTCATAGGGAAAAAAAAATCAACATACCTAAAATCACACATTTCATATTCTATTAAGCCCATGAGAATATAAAATAAATCTTCAAGAGTGTTGCAAGAGTGTTCTCCCAAAAACAATCATCAAGGGCAAAATGGTCATTTCAAGTTCAAACACAAATGCACTATTCAGTCTATTCCTGTGGAAAAGCAATCATCAAGGGCAAAAGGGTCATTTCAGTCTCACGGTACTTATTTATAGCTTTATATATATATATATATATATATATATATATTAAAACCATTGTGACGAGCTGAATAGTGGCCAAACCACAGTTTTTCCAAGATGGGTCAAGATCTCTTATAATTTTTAGAAAGTGTAGATTTTTAAATTAAAGAATTTAGGTTATTTCTTTAATTACATCAAAATGTTTAGAAAATGCTATCTATTCAAAAAGTTGCATGTTACAATTAAGAATCGAGTATATTTTCATTAGGTTTTTGTTATCTCTATTGTAAAAGAAGTTTTGAGTAAAAAATTGTATTTTGGTTTTCTAAAGAGAAGCGTCTCAGAAAAAGTGAAGAATAGGCTTTTTTGAGAAAAATTCTTTCTATATACTTCAATAACATGTCATAATTTTAATAGCTTGCATTTTTCAAGAGTTTCGATTTAAATAAATGGCTTAAATTCCGTAATTTGGGAATTTACACTTTTTTTAAAATATAGAGGATCCTAATCACTATCAGGATGGGCTATAAACCCCTCATTTTACAGCATCCAATATTAGTTTGACACATAATCTTGAAAAAAAATAAAAAAAAATAAAAAAATAAACAGAGACTGGATCAACAACCCATCATGAAATATTTAAGTTAAATATTGATGAATTGATGGAACCAATGTTCAAACTCATGATCTTTAGCTCTTATACCATATTAAATTACAACTTGTCCTAAAAGTTTAAGTTAATACGAAGAGGTAAATTTAATCATTTAATTTATACTTTAACACTGCCGCCTCCTCCACCTAATACAGCCCGCCGAAACCACTGCACCGCCTCCTATGCATAAAGCCACTCATCTTTTTCTGTCACTCACCATTCTCTTCAACCCGAACTCTCTCTTTTAAAAAGCCACCGGCACATCATCCTCTCTAGTACCTCCCTAATTAACCACCTTCATGGCCTTCCAAACCCATTAGCTTCTACTCCAATCCAAACAACGCCAATAGTGATCATTGTCATATGTTTATCTTCACAAAATGACGAACTAGATAATTGCAAAAGAACAAATGGAGAATAAATTGCCCGACACAATTAGACAAACCATGCAAAATAGAACAATCAAATGAAATAGACAAACCAATTGGTGTCAATTTTTTATTAGAGGATGTAAAATACCCACTTTACACTAAGATTTGATTAAAGTTATTTATTTATTTTTTTACTAAGATTGTTTTACTTTCATCTAGATGATGAAAGAAAGAATAAAAAATTAATTGAGAATACTTTCAATCTCCAGTAAAGTTATTGATCTTAGTAGCTTTCTTAATGATTCATACTCCTCTAATAAAGTGAGTAAAACCAGCAAGTTGATTTTACTTTTTTACGCAGCACACAAGTACGAAATTAAAAGGTATTATATTTGGACATAATGATAATATATGGTCCACTACCTACAAAAAATATATCTTAAACCTAAAGCTATAAAAAGCCACAGATTCCCTCGTTATTCTTCCCTCCATTCTGACAAAGATACAGCTTCTTCTCTTACCTCCTAGTGAGGGCTTTTGTAAGTTTGTTCTTTCTCTATGAAACAGTTGGTTAATGTTAAAAGAAAAAAAAAGCACCGATGCCGATGTCGGTGGAATAGTAAAAATTTTGTTTGAAACTAAAATTATTATTTTAACCTTACTCATTGTTTTGTCATCTTAGAAAATTATGGGCATTGAGTGTCTTATCAAATATTTAGGTAATAGGCACTTTTTGCTTTTGGTTTGCACAGAGGTAGGCGTGAAACATGACTTTTGTGGACTAAAGTTACTATTTTGGCCTTGCACATTATTGCTTTGTCATCTTACAAAATTATGGTCAGCATTAGTATCTTATCATATGTTTGGATGATAGGCACTGTTTTTGATGGCTTAGAGATAAGCGTGAGAGAAACATTTTATGGGCAATTTGGTGAATCACCCTCAAATGCATCATTTCAGCAAAGCACAGCAAGTTCGGTTATGAGGTTTTTGAAGATTTTTTCACACCTTCATGATCTCCATCTTGCACGCACATACATGGAAAGAATAGATAGAGAAGAGATATGGATTTCCATTCTTTTTGCTGCAGAGAAATATAGTACAAAGAACCGTAGATTTGATTTTAAAGAGGCGAAATACATAGTAAGGCAAAAATCAATTGTTTCAGAAAGTCGGAGAGATGCAGGCATGCAGCTGGATTTTCGCAGCCCTTTCATATATATATATTTCAGCTATTTTTTGGGTCTTATATATATTTTTTGGGTGTTCATATCATCTCTGTTTCTACGCTTCTCTCTGACAAAGAGTTTTTTTTTCATTATAATTTTATTACTACTACTTCTCAGTACCAAACACATTCGTGTACCAAAATTTGTGTCTGTTACTGGGTCTCTGTGCATTTCTGCTAGAGCAGTAGATACTGATTTTTGTGATTGTTGTTCCCTGTCCCTGTGCGTGTGGTGATTGATGTTGGGTTTTATGTTTTTTCAAATATATAGTTCCTACTTTAAGATTGTTTTGGCAATGGATTTTGAGTTTCTGTCTTTTGGGTTTCAAGAATCCTTTTGTAAGTTTGGCTCTGCCGTTACTTTTCGAGGAAGTTATGAAAGAAATAATTAATGCTTGCTTTCTGCTTAGAAATGTCATTTGGGTGCAATTGTTTCTAGTTTGCTTAAGTAATTATAGCTCCTTTTTCTTCCCGGATAAGAGATATGTATGCTTTTGAAATACCTGTCCATATATTGTACGTGTTGCATCATTTTCATACTATTAATAGACTTGCTAAATTGGGTTTAGTTTCTTAGGGATCATGGGATTGATGTTTGAAGAAAATATCATGTTATGTTACGAAACTCTTGGATGTTTAGCAATGAAAGAAATAAGTATTAGATGGGAGGTGATCGAGGATCCGGTTGGCTATAAAAGGTAGATTTAAAAAGACTAGAGAAAATGATATTCTTTGTAGTGCTTGGGATATAGATGGGATATTGGTTTAATCTTGTGGGTTAATTTTTTGCTTGTATAGGTGTTTTTAGCTTTAGCTAAGTGATTTAGCTTTTCTTTATAAAGTGTTTAGTTGTTGGTTAATGAAAGTTACTCATTCATCATAAAAAATAAAAAAATAAAAAATAAATAAAAATTGGATAACATTAATGGGTTTAAACTCATATTTGTTAAATTACGTCAAACAAATATGTGCTCCTATAATTGTGTTTAAACATTGTTATGGTTTTCAGACGACAGCTCATCTTGGGCCTTTTGTTATTGCACACAATTTTTTTTTCTTCTCATTTTTCCGTTTGCTCTGATGTAAATCATGCACGAATCTCTCTTCTTCTTCTTCTTCTTCTTTCCCTGCATGTAATTAATATTAATATAGGTGCTATTTATGTACTTTATTCTAATTTTATTTAGGTTCCATTGCAGTTTGAGGCCTCCAATTGTTCTCAAGATATCATCGCCCGTTCTTGGATCGACTACCTTTTAAAGTATGTTATATTATTGAATGTAGTCTAAGTCTGTTCTGTTTCTATTTGTCATATTTTATATAGAAATCCATCTTTTCTTGCTATTTATCATGTTATATGTACAAATTATGTTCCTTTTTTTTTTCCCTTGTGTTCAATAAATAATATCCACTTCTTTTCCGTTGAAATTTTACTAAATGAGACATATTTCTTTACCTGATTTTTTGTTTGCCTGGTGATGGTAATGTGTGTTTATATTTGTAATGTTTTATGAAAAAAACAGATGTTGTATTTCTTAATTTTATAGTCAAATGTGTGTGTTATATAGTCATTGGGTCCAATAGTTTTCGTGACTGGCGCAACAATGTTTGATTGGCGGGTCACTACAGGACGTATATTATTAGTAGTATAGACCACCCGAGGTCGAATTCGGTCAAACTACTAATTATAGATGATCACATTCAATGAATGGGGGCACTAACATTGTATTACAGGTCCTTCGGGACATCGCAAACCCTACTGAGAATGTGTAATATTTCGGATAGATCATACATGATAGTTATGACTTATTAAAATATTAGTTTTCTGTATTAAAACTTATAGGCAACTGTTGTTGGGATTACACATATACCTCTTAGAAATCAAAACTATATTTTGTGGTATAATAACAGAGGCAACACCTCATTTACTTGCTACAACGAAATACATGTTTATTTATGCCAATAACAAACTCATTTCATACTCGACTATGAGATTTATTTACTAAGTCGTTACACTTATGCACTTACTGCGGCTTGTAGGTTACCTATTTTGAGGGGACTTCCTTATGAGAAGAGGCCTGTGGTGTGTTCGCTACATCACGTTTGATTTTTTTATTCCCAAAGGTAAAGGATTCAGAGGTCCCATAATACTTATTTATGTGGTAAATAGGTCTTGTGAGGCAATTAGAGTTAACTACTCGTTAGCTAAATTTCAAGGCATTACAATATCTTCTGCGACATTTGGTGGCTTTCCGCCTTAGTTTACAGCGGTTGATGTTGCCTACCAAATCGAACTCATGATTCGATTTTGTTGTGCATCACACTTGATTATTGCCCTAGTTGAGTTCACATCCAACCTTTTGTTGATGTCGTGTAGGATTGCAACCACTTTCATCAGTCAACTTTTTTATGCATGCCACGTTAGATCCAAACTAGGAAAAAAAAAATTTACATCCTTCAACTTCAAACTCTAGCTTCCAAAATCTTCCACATTGAGTTTAACCTTGAGTTTAAAGGGATGTTAGAATTTGGACGAAATAATAATTTGAGGGGGTAAAAAAAAAAAATGAGGGGAGAAATAATACATTTTTTTAGAGATTTACTTTATTAAAAAAAAATGTTAAAAGAATTTGAAAATTTTTTAGGGACTTCGGTTCCCACTCAAAAGTTTGGGTCTACCTCTGTGTTATAATATATGATACATTCCATAGACTAGTAGTACTATGTACCACACCCAATGTGAGCGAATAGTATTCACGTCGGGTGAACAGTATGTATGGATTTAAAAAGAAAAGAAAAAAAAAAATTGAAAACAATGAATTTTTTTTTAAAACCGTACATATTGGTCACTCTGCATGAGTACTATTAACTCACGCCGGGTGTGGTGTATAGCACTATTGTATTTCATAACAGGTATGCATTTTTTATTGTATAATTGCGTTCTAGAATTACAATCAAGTTTGATGGTAATCAAATTAAAATACTTATTTTTATCTTCACTTATCCCAATTCTCCTATAAATATGAGCGATTTGTAATATGAATTTCATCAATAATAAGAGCACAATGTAGTGCTATGGGGCTCTTTCATAATGGATGATATAGATGTTTAACACTGAACCATTTGTAATTTATTATCTCTATATTTCACTTTCTTCAACTTTTCCCAAGTTTCTTTCTTGTTTTCCTATATATTATCGAATCAACATTACCTTCTCCCACTCACAACAAAAACAAATGACCAGCACCACCCCCAGCAAAAGCTTCCTCTCTGCCGTAATTTCCAGTGGGTATCCCTGATCAAGTGGCTCTTACGTACCGAAAAGGGGTTCCCGAAATATATTTTGTGAGATTCGGATATTTTTCGGTGAGCCAACCCATTTACATATATTTGTTTTATTTTAAGTAAAGTCGCATGCATCCCCCCTCCCAGGTTCTCATTCTTTCTTCACCTACAAGCCATATCAACCTTTCGATCACAAGATGATTCCACTTTAAGGTTGTGTATTTTTTTTTTTTTTTTTTTTTTTTAAACGGGAAACCTCAGGGCCCTTTGGATCGACTCTTGTAGAGTAAATCTCGGACTCGTGCACAACACCCATGAAAGTTTCCCTACACAGATCAGGATTGTAACACTCCACCCCAATGACACACAATATTGTCCACTTTTGGCTCTCCAAAACCAGACTTCCCAGGAGGTTACCCATCCTGGTACTATTCTAGCAGAAGCACGCTTAACTGCAGAGTTTTGATGGGATCATGATCATCACGGCTTTAAAACGCGTTGTTGTCATTAAGGGTGGAAGTATACACTTAAGTCCATTCCCATCTCCATACACAGGCGATGTGGGACGTCACAATCACCCCCTCTTAGGATCCAGCGTCCCCGTTTGCGACCCTCATGGGATTAGCCCATTCTTGGCATCCATCCCAGCGAGTGCCCGCTAGCGACCTTCATGGGATTGTGCACGCTCCCCCCATCTCAGGATGGGCAATGGCTCTGATACCATTTGTAACATCCCACCCCAATGACACAATATTGTCCGCTTTTGGCTCTCTCAAACCAAACTTCTCAGGAGGTCACTTATCTTGGTACTACTCTAGCAGAAGAATGCTTAACTGCAGAGTTCTGATGGGATCATATCATCACAGCTTTAAAGCACGTTGTTGTCATTAAGGGTGGAAGAATACACTTAAGTCCATTCCCATCTCCATACCCAGACGATGTGGGACGTCATAAGGATTACTCCTTTAAACCACCAAGCCAACCCCTTGGGGTTTTGTGTTTGTGCCTTTGATTTTTCAATTTCATGATTCACCCCGGCAAGACTAAGGCTTTGGATGTTAAAATTTGGTTTATTTCAATGATTGATTTTTTTTTTTTTAATTAAGCATATATGATTTAATTTCTTTTTTCGTATTTAGGTCTGAGATCAATTGTCCACGTGCCACTCCCAACTGCTGGGCTTATAAGGTACATTGTTATATTGAGTAGGTGCTTTTGTGATGCTATGAGAATATCATATTAAGATTTTGACGTAGAAAAATTATACAAGTTTTTGTTTTTAGCTTTCATTGTTAGATAATTTTATAGGTTTAAATTCATTAATTTATTTTGATTCTTTCACTTATTAGTGGTAATAAGAAATGTTTCACTTTTTAAATAAAGATGCATAAACACATACAAAGAAACAGATAGAAATTTCCTTCAAACTAGTTTAAAAGAAATTTCTTTCAACATTATCTAATAAGTGCCAAGTGTTATCCTTCACATGTTTTTTTTAATATTTTAAGAGTAATTTATTGTCATTTTACTAATTAATCTAGGAACTCAAACATTAATTTTTTATAAATTCAAAAAGGTTGAATGACACTTGTCACTTATTACAGTAGTTTGGAGAAAATTTGTGTCAATTTAATAATGACCATCTTATATTCAATGGTGATTTTAAAAGTCACGTCACTTTTTACCTCTATTTTTCTCTTTCTTTCACCTTTTTAATTTTACGTAAGTCTCTTTCACGTTTCCTATATATTATATTACTGGATCAACATTTCCTTGTCCTACTCAGAACAAAAACAAACGACCACTACCACCCCCAACAGAAGCTTCCTCTCTGCCCTACTTTCCCGTGGGCATCCCTAAGTGGCTCTTACCGAAAAAGGGTTCCCGACAAGTATTTTGTGAGACTTGGATATTTTTCGGTGAGTCACCCATTTACATATATTTGTTCTTTTTTTAAGTAAAGTCACCTACAGACTACAAGCTATATATATGGCAAAATTTTGTTGTGCATAGTATTTTGGAGCGAAATTAAGTTCACTTTGATATTTTTTTATTTTTTTATTTTTTCTAAGCAGGAATTTTATTGAAGCAAAATCCCTAACAGGAGTTTTAATTGTATGATTCGGTAGGTGGTTAAAAAAACTACACCTATAGTTTTTCAACAAATTAAGATTTAATCTCAAGCTTAGTTATGGAAACTTGTGGTGTTTGATGTGCCACGGCTTTGACTGATGGATGTTAAGCAAGCACCTCTAAAAGGCAGTGGAGTAGGCATGGTGGAAATCAAGGCCCCAAATGAAGGTCAAGTGGTCGTTGAAATCAAAGGGGAAGAGACTTCGAAACCCATTACAGAGTCTACCCCCAAAGCCCCGGAATCCTGTAAGCAGAGCAAAGTGGCCTCCGAGTCTACTATTGGGTACTCAAAATCGGTCCCTTTTAGCTGCCCGTCTCCAGAGATCTCCAGGCTCTATCCCAGCCCTAATAAGCCTCCGAAAATTCGGACCACCTATCAGAGCATTACACAAAGACGGTCTCCAGCAAGGTCGGTGTATTCCAAACCGAAATCAAGAATTGTGGAACAACCTTATCCTACGTATGGCAATATGTTTGATGAGAACGGTTCAACTCCTAGAAGGGTGTCGATACCTCAAAAGCCGCGATTGATGGAGTCTCCAGGGCAGGATATGGATGAAGAGATTTACAAGGTGATGAAATTGAATAAAGAGAAGCATAGGAGAGTGAAGATTAAGTTTTCACTTGAGGTAATTGCTTTTGGGTGCATATTGGGGTGCTTAGTGGCTAGCTTCACTGCCAATGGATTGAAGACTTTGATTGTGTGGGGTTTGGAGTTTTGGAAATGGTGTGTGCTTGTGATGGTGATCTTCTCGGGAATGTTGATTACCAATTGGTTTATGCGTGTGGTTGTGTTCTTGATTGAAAGGAACTTTTTGCTAAGGAAGAAGGTGCTGTATTTTGTCCATGGGCTGAAGAAGAGTGTTCAGGTCTATATTTGGTTGAGTTTTGTTCTTCTTACATGTGTATTGCTTTTCAATCACGGGGTTAAGCGATCAAAGACCGCAGTCAAGATTTTGGGTTATGTTACCCGGACTCTAGTTTCGCTTCTGGTTGGATCATTTTTGTGGTTAATGAAGACTTTGTTGCTAAAGATTTTGGCATCGAATTTCCATGTGAACACCTTCTTTGATAGAATTCAGGAATCAATCTTCCATCAGTATGTACTTCAGACCCTTTCGGGGCCTCCTCAGGTAGTGGAGGCAGAGAGCATTGGGAGATCGCCGGGCGCTGGTCGGTTGACTATCAGGAGTAAGAAGAAGAGAAAAGTCAAGAAGGAGAAAGAGATAATCGATATTGGGAAACTTCATAAGATGAAACACGGAAAGGTTTCTGCTTGGACCATGAAGGTGTTGGTTGATGCAGTGATGAGTTCAGGGCTTTCCACAATCTCGAATATACTTGATGAGAGTGTTGATGACGAAGATGGTGAGCGGACAGATAAGGAGATTACCAATGAGATGGAAGCAAATGCCGCTGCCTATCACATTTTCTGGAATGTCGCACAGCCTGGTTGCAGGTGAGAAAATCTACCTTTTATACAAGTTTCCTTTCCCCTCTCTCTCTCTCTCTCTCTCTCTCTCTTTTGGTCTTTTCTCAACATCTTATGTTTGTAAGTAGTTACATTGATGAGGACCACCTTCTGAGATTCATGGTTAAGGAAGAAGTGGATCTTGTGTTTCCACTGTTGGAAGGAGGAGAGACAGGAAGGATCGACAGCAAAGATCTTACAGACTGGGTGGTAAGACAATTTCTTTTTCTACTTTTGATTTTTTTTTTTGGTTGTCTTGTGAATCTCTTCGCAGACCATGTTACTAAATGTGTGTGATTGTGCAGGTCAAGGTTTACAAGGGCCGCAAAGCACTAGCACATGCTTTAAACGACACCAAAACTGCTGTCAAGCAGTTAAACAAAATTGTGACAGTCATCTTGATTATGTTGACCACTCTTCTGTGGCTTCTTTTGATGGAAATTGCGACAACAAAAGTTCTTCTTTTTCTCTCGTCACAGTTTGTCGTGGTGGCTTTTATCTTTGGAAATACCTGCAAGACCATATTTGAAGCTATAATATTTGTCTTTGTAATGCATCCATTTGATGTTGGAGATCGATGTGTCATTGATGATATTCCGGTAACCTTCAAAGCACTTTTTTCCTTTTCTTCCCCCCTCTTCAATGTATTTCATCTTGCTTCATTAACTCTGTTTGGTGTCTGGTCCTGGACAGATGATGGTTGAAGAGATGAACATTTTAACAACAGTCTTCCTGAAGCTGGATAATGAAAAGGTTTATTATCCAAATTCAATTTTGGCCACGAAACCCATCAGCAATTACTACAGAAGCCCTGATATGGGTGATTCTGTTGAATTTGCGATTGATTTTATGACACCAGTCGACAGGATTGGGATGCTCAAAGATAAAATTACACAGTAAGTTAACTAAACCCTTGCCCTTCCTTTCCTTATAAATAATGATGCAATTATGTGAGACTATTATGTTTACATTGTCGCAATTAAAAGTTTGAGGGAGACATTGTTAATTGGGTAGTAGTTTAAGGATAGGATCCTCTCCCGTTCAAATGAACTGGAGAATATCCAATTAGCTATACCTAAGGGGTATTTTTGTCTTTTTACTTTTTGAGGGAACAAAAATACGTCAATATAACTAACTTAATATTCGAGGACCCTAATTCGGTAGTTTAAGGGTATGTGTACTTTTTCCTATATATTATTATAATGCATCAATATGATTACATGCCTTATTTACTCGTCAAAAATGATGCGTGTGATTTATCATGCTTTTATAAAAGATTGAGTTCCCTGCATATTGACATGTTCACTTGTACTTAACTCATTAAGACGTGGGCTTACATTTTATCTTTTACACCTGTAAAACAACAGCTAGTCAGTCTTTAGAAGATGGTTCACGGGGCTTTGCGCAGGGGGATTTCAATGGATGACTTGGCTACACTTATCTTTGTGGCCTCTCTCCATATCTAATGAATAAACACTTTCTAGACTTAGCATCTAGTTTACTCAGAGCATTAGAATTAATATGAACATTCAAAATACAACCAAAAACTTTGAAATGAGAAAGGTTACCCAAAAACTCCTTCCGGTAATATGTGGCTCAAGGGAATGGAAGGCCTCCTATTTATCAAGTATGCAACAGTGCTCACTGCATCAGCCCAGAAAGTCTTTGGCAACCCAGCATGCAATCTCATACTCCTAGCATGCTCATTGTGAGTCCTGTTCATGCACGCAGCCACGCCATTCTGCTATGGAGTTCCTCGGATAGTTTTCTCCATCCTAATCATATTCACTGCACAAAACTATTTGAACCCCCCATCTTAGTATTCTCCTCCATTTTCTGATCTCAGACACTTGAGCTTTAAGCTCATTTCATTCTCAACCATGGCCTTCCACTTTTTAAAAGTATTAAATACATCATATTTACCTATCAGAAACCATATTACATGATGCGTGTGATTTATCATATTTTTATAAAAAAAAAATTGAGTTCACTGCATATTGACATGTTTCACTTGTGTTTAACTCATTAAGTCGTGGGCTTACACTTTATCTTTTACACCTGTAAAATATCTTTGTTTTATAGCCGGTCAGTCTTTAAAAGATGTTTCATAGGGCCTTAAGTGGGAGGATTTCAATGGATGACTTGGCCAGGCTTATCTTTGTAGCCAACCGTGAGATGGTGGCCTATATTGAGGCCCATCATCGAGAGTAAGGCTTTTCTTTTCTAGTTCTTGAGTGGTAGTGGTGGTACATAAGCATTGTTTGGGACTTATGAGGATTAGTTGATGGACCTAAATTATTTCTTCTGTATTTGGGACTTATGAGGATTAGTTTTTGGACCTAGGTATTTCTTCTAGATTTTGATATGTATTATTTTGGAAACCTAGATTTGATACCTGGTCTATGACGGAAATACTTGATATTATCCTTTGTACGCTAAGTTATGTTATGATGACTTCAGTTATTTTGCTTTGGTTATTTATTCACGTGACTTAATTCTATGACTAATGTGTGGGAAAAAAAAAGTTGTATCTTCTCTTGCATTTTTCTCTCATTAAGGAATCTATGTAACTCTTTGGGTTATTTACTTGTTAAATATGCTAGGGAATGTTATGGTGACACTTGGAGTTAATTACAATTTAATTAATTTCATTGGCATCACAATGGCAATAATAATGTGAATAGTTCTCGCCTAGTTATAAAGATTAATATTTACTCGCTAGAAAGGGATATTAATTGCGAAATTAGGTTGTCATTGCATTCTATATATTATGGTTTGTAGGTTTCATATTATATAGCTTGTTTGTAAAATTACTATACCCTAACCGTGCTCTTGTTTTCCAGATTGAAAGAATCGTCATCTTTTAGCCCTCTTGCCATTATTCTGAATCAAAACAAATTGACTGGACCAAATTATCTAGATTGGAAGCGTAATTTGGATATTGTGCTAATTGCTGAAGGGCACAAGTTTGTGCTGACTCAGCCATGTCCCGAGGTCCCACCTCTAGATGCCTCTCAAGAGGACAAGCAGCGATATGATCGTTGGAATAAGTCCAATGAGATGGCCAAGTGTTACATTTTGGCATCTTTGTCAAATGTACTCCAACATCAGATGCAAACCATGTCACTTGCTTCAGACATCATGCTTAATCTAAAGGAGATGTTTGGTGACCAAGGTCGTGCTGCTAGGCAAGGCATGATGAGGAGCCTTCTTAATGCTAGGATGACTGAAGGAACTCAAAGTCGGGATCATTGTCTAAAAATGATCGCCTGTTTAAATGAACTAAAGGTTTTGGGTGCAGAGATTGATGCAGAATCTCAAGTGGATATGATCCTCCAGTCCCTACCAGATTCGTTCAATCAATTCAAACTTGATCTTTCTATGAATAAAAAGTCTTATACTTTATTTGAATTGATGAATGAGATCGTCGCAGGGGAAGGCATCATGAAAGACAAGGAAAGTGTGAATAAGACTCAAGCTTCCACTTCTAAGTCTCAACTAAAAGGCAAAGACGAAAAGAACATACAGGGAACCAAGCAGGTAGGAAAGCAAGGTACTCCAGAAGTGAACAAGGTTGAAAACAAGGCAACAAAGGGTAAATCAAAGGGGAAATGTTTCAAATGCGGTGATGCGGGGCATTGGAAGAGAAATTGCCCTAAGTATCTGGCAATCAAGCATCACGGTGTGTATATTTCCTTTTTTTACTTGAACCATGTTTTGTGATGAATTTCATGAGTTCCTGGTGTGTGGATTCAAGGTTTAATAATTATTCTGCAATATGTTGCAGGGGTTTCGGAAGACCAAACGATTGAGTGATGAAGAGATGTGCATGACACTCAAAGATGTGCTGTGAGTTCTAGTTTTATCTATTGGAGTTTTTCATTTGTATTTTGAATGTAGAGTTTTAATTTTATCATACTATCTTTATGTTACTTTTATTTATAGAAATTTGACTTCTTTGACTTATTTGGGTAAATGCGATTGTACTTCGATTTGGAAGGATATAGCAATAACAAAGAAAGGTAAAATGTTTATCTATTCTAGTTCTATTACTTATGATCTGTATCTTATTACTCCTTATTCATATACTCCTAATAACTCTGAAATATAACCTAACTCTATCTTTTAGGTTAATTACCTTTTTAGTAGCTAGGTTTGCACATTTTTATTTTTTCCCACCTGGGGTTCAAATCCTATTACAAATGGCATCGGACTTACGAGAAAATACCAACTTAATACCTCTGTTAGGTTATGTTTATTTTTTAGGATATGTGGCATTTGTATGTGACGACACGTGGCATTCTATTAGTTTGAACTAATGGAACCTAAGGGAGGTACTAAGTTGGTCTTTTCCCATAAGTTAGATACCATTTGTGATAGGATTTGAACCACAGGTAGAAAAAAATAAAAATGTGCAAATTTAGGTACTAAAAAAGTAATTAACCCAATTCCTTTCCACTAAAAATAAAATTTCATTCCACTAATGATGAAAATTAATGGTACTTACGTATTGGACATATTAATCCCTAAACAAGATTCAAAGATTGTTCAAAGACAGGCTTCTAAGCCCATTGGATCTTGATAAGTTTTCAGTCTGCGGTTTGGAAGGTAAAATGATCAAGAGATCTTTTGTCACAAAAGGGTATAGAGCTAATGATATGCTTGAGACAATGCACACTAATGTGTAGTCCTATGAGTTTCTGGGTAAGTGGAGGTTTTGAGTATTTAATCACCTTAACAATAACAAAAGAATTAAGAAAAAGTCCACATGTTCTCTCAAACTATCACCCAACTGACAATATCCTCCAAACTTTCAATTGGGACAATGTCCATATCTTCGCTTAAATACCAAATTCTTATGGTGCTTGTAGAAAAATACGGTATCTAAAAATAAGGAACAACTGATTTTCAAGTAGTGCAACAAAGTTACAATAGCCCAATGACTCACAATCAAAAGTAGAAGAAAGATCAAAACTAAATAGGAAAATATACTTCTTATTTTAAATATTACATCAATAGAAAAACTTGGGTCAGACCACACTTGCACAAGATAGGAGAAGGTTTTGGTGAGATATGATGGAATGAGACGCTTGGAAACATGCCTAGAGTATATATAAGGGTTAGGGAAGGGTTCTAGAGTATTCTCACACTTAATTAACAAGATAAGTATGACTTTTCATGTGACCAAGGAAGAACTACGAATTTTGTATAAGAAATGATAATAATGTTTTATGAGAATTTGTAATGTTGAATTGAAAGATGAAACGGGTTGAATGAGGATAGTAATGGTTAGATGACCAAGATAGAAGGTGGTAAGGTGAAAAGGGTAAACAATGAGAGAATTACATGTGTCATCCATCATGTATAAATGAGTCCCCCCACATTTAAACTTACATAAATTCCTCACTACATCACTCAAATCAAAGAGAAGAAAATTAATAAATGTGGATTCTAAAAAATACACTTTTTATTTGGGGAAACTACATTTTGTCCCCATGAACTACAACACATTTTCACTTTGCCCCCATGAACAACCAACTGTGACACCCGACCCCCATGAACTACAATTTTGTGCCCAAAACCCCCTTCTGCTAGTCAAAGGCCTCTTCTGTCAATTAAAGGCGTACGGTTAAAGCGACAATGAGTTGTAGTTTATGGGGGTAAAGTGATAATTTTAGTTTATGGGGGCAAAGTGACGGGTAAATCATTTGAGTTAACGCCTTTGACTGACAAAATGAGATTTTGGGCACAAAATGGTAGTTCATGGAGGTCGGGTGTCATAGTTGGTAGTTTATGGGGGAAAAGTGCCAAGGCGTTATAGTTCATGGGGGCAAAAGGTATTTTCCCCCAAATTTTAACACTCCCCCTTAAAGTGATTTTCTAGAAATGATACCAAGCTTCTCTCTTAGGAATTCAAACAGACCTTTGGAAAGTGACTTGGTGAAGATGTCAGTGATGTTGTCCGTACTTCTCACCTCCAAAACTTCAATTGAACCATAATCACATTTTTCACGAATAAAATGATGCTCAATCTCAATATGCTTTGTCCTTGCATGACAAATTGGATTTGTTGTGAGCTTTAAAGCACTTTAATTGTCACCATAGATAATTGTTGGTGAATTGATGAGTAAATATCCTCGATCAACCGACATAGCCAAGCACATTCTTGTGCAGCAAAAGAAACCGCTTTGTACTCTGCCTCAGTTGTTGGAAGAGATACTGAATCTTGCTTCTTGCTACACCAAGAAACACAAGATGAACCATATGAGAAAACATAACTGGATGTAGACTTCCGGTCATCCAAGTCACCACCCAAATGAGCATCAGAAAATCCATGTAGCTCAAAGACGCCTCTTTTCTTGTAGAAAAGGCCATATCAAGTGTAGAGTATACATACTTCAAGATACGTTTTGTTGCCTCTAAATGTGATTTTCGTGGTGCTTGCATGTAATGGATAACAAGGCCAACCAAGAATGTTAAGTAGATCAAACTTCCTACAAGAGCCTGATAAGGACTAGGATCGAGAATAAGTTTACCTTCTTCATTCCTTGGCTTAATGTTCACATCAAGAGGGGTGGGGCACCACTTGCTTTGGTTCAGCCCAAATCTTCCCACAAGCTTCTTTGCATAACCTTGTTGTGACACAAAAATTCCACCATTGAGAGAGCTAACTTCCAAACCAAGAAAGTCACTAAGCTCCCCCAAATCTTTCATCTCAAACCGAAAAGAAAGTTCAGCCCGAAGTTTGCAATTTCTTCATCATCGTTGCCAGTAACAATCATGTCATCAATATACAAGAGAACAATGACATGCACCTTGCTTTGTTTCTTAACAAACAAACTAGAATCTGAGTTAGAAGCAAAATAGTCACAAAATTGTAAGTATTCGGCAATCTTACCATACCAAGCTCTATGGGCTTGCTTTAATCCATATAAGTCGTTTTTAAGCTTGCCTACATATTACGGGTGCGCTTGAGAAACATAACCAACCATGTGGATATCTTTGTTAATTTCACCATATAAAAAAGCATTTTTTACATCAAGTTGCCATAGCTTCCAATCATGATATACTACCAAGGAAATGACTACTCTAATTGAAGTCATCTTTGCAACCGGACTAAATCTCAACATAATCCTTCCTATACTTTTGAGAGAATCCACGAGCAACCAACCTTGCCTTTTATCTATCAACACTGCCATTTGCCTTACCTTTGATTTTGTAAACCCCTTTGCAACTGATAGGCTTCACTTCGTTAAGTTTTGCCTTGATTTTTTATGAGAGCATTCATCTCATCATTCATAGCATCATCCCACTCCTTAACATCTATATCTATGTACGCTACCGCCCATAACACTAGCAGCCTACTTGATCGAATCTGACCTCAGGTGGCCCACACTACTAATGATTTACGTCATATTGTGATCCGCCAATCAAACATGGCTGCGCCAGTAACGAAACAACCACTGAATCTAAGAATGAAGTTTATATAGTAAGCTCATGATCATTATACCGCACGTACCGGGATACCATGTCATACCTTGCATCTTTATTAATCAGTTATTAAGGCATTTACGAAGTTGCATGAAAAGTAGTTATGCTCATATATACCGTGCTCAGTTAGTTGACATATCGTACGTTTTTAAGGAAAGCAGTCGTAAATATTTACTAAACTCGTACGCTCGCTCAAATCCTCCGACATCCTAAGTTTCTGTTATAACAAACTTGGTTTATCATTATTCGCAGTACTAAATAATCTATTTGAACAAGTAGAGCCCTAATCGAGGACAACTAGCTAGAAGGTCACAAAACCCTAATTTTACTCATTCTTGACATTGATCGAATGTTTGGTCAGAGAGCATGGAACGTTAGGTTAGAATGCCAAGGTTCATGCAAGGCTCTTATTTTCAAATCAACACGTAGCAAATCTCATCCTAGGCCTTTAGTGGGTTCCTACAAATATACTAGGGCACATCATCATGCATGCTCAGGAAATCATGGAGTGGCCTAAAGCATTTAAAAACCCTTTTGCTTTTTAAAGAAAAATTATAACACAAGCTTAATCATGGTACTGTAAAACTGGCAAAAAGTATGAAAACAACTTACTAGCAGCATGAAAACCAACTTAGTATAGAGGGCTTACCTCAAGGAGGGCAAGGCAAGGCTTAAATCGTCTTCTCTCGACTTTAGGATTCCTCTTTCTAGGTTTAGGGTTAGTGGAAATGTGGAAGTGAGGAAAATTGGCGGAAGGTTAGGGTATTTATAAGGGAAGGGGTGGTGCATACTAGACAAAGAGGAGAATGAGTTAAAATTGCTTTTCAGATTGTCATCGAATGTTTAGTACTATGCTCAAACGTTTAGTGTATTATTGCACACTAATTCTAGGGTTTCAGATCGAACGTTCGGTGTAGTCTTTGGTCGAATGTTCGCATTAAGGTTAACATCAAACATTCGATGGTCCCCTACTGAACATCCAATTAGAGGCAAAAATAAGATTTTTTGTTGTTTTCCTTAATTCAAAAAGGGTTTTTAAAACAATTGCAAATAATTGTTGTTTTATAGAGTGTTTACCAAAAATATTTGTTTTTCCTTAATGACCATGATTGGGTTTTTAAAGTTTTTGTGGCATCACACTTATGTTGTTATTTTAGGTGTCAATCTTGGTTTAAGCATGGGTTAATGTTTCATTCTTGTTGGATGTATTTTCTTTTTCATGGAGATGTTATTTTGGGCCAAGAGTATGTTAGGGATCTTGTTGTGGCCTTAAGACTAGCTTCGAAGTGATAAAAGGGTTGTTTGGTTTCAAATGAATTTTCTGCCTAGCAGAAAATGTTCGCTTCCTTCTAGCCAAACATTTGGCTTTGAGCCCGAACATTCGGGCTATCTTGACAAAACGTTCGGTGGTCAAGAAAAAACTTTGTTTTGGACATGTTTAGGCCTATGACTCGTTTTAGCTTAGATTTAGAACAAATGATAGGTCTTTTCACATATTTGAAGAGTGAAACATTTGGACGAATATTTGGAGGAATAATACGTCCCGAGTGAATACAAACTCACTTGGATACTTGTTGCTATTTTCCTGTATTGCACGACTACTTTATTTGTACCAAACATGTATCTTTACAACACTCATGAAATAAAATTTTGATCTATTTTGTGAAAACGTGTGTTGCTTAAGCAAGATAATGAACATTGTGAGATTTGTAAGAACATTCATATAAAAGACAAATAAGACTAATTGCATCGTATCACATGGTATACCAGTACTTACGGGATAACGGCCATGAGATTACTATATATATTAACTCTAATCTCAAATGTGTTTATGTTATATGTGCCTTAAATCCAATAGTTGTTTCGTAACCGGTGTAGCCATGTTTGATTGGCGAGTCACTATATGACGTACATCATTAGTAGTGTGGGCCACCTAAGGTCAGACTCGGTGAGGCTGCTAGTATTATGGACAGTATTGTACAAAGGCCGGGGCATCGACATTGTATTACAAGTCACTTGGGACAGTGCTAACCCTGCTAAGAATGGGTAATATTTAGGTAGACCATACAGTTTGAAATATGACATGACTTTCATATTATAACATATATATTATATCTATATTGCATCCATAATAAACTGTTATCTTATAATGCTACATGTGATTTATAAATAATTGAGTTTATCATTTAATGACACGTACGTCATGTGCATTTTTACTCACTAAGTCTTCGGACTTACCCTTGTTTTCTTTCCCCTCCATTATGTATATTTGCATTGTTTAGCTAGTTTAGCTAAAGATGGACCCAGGGAAACATCTGGTTATTATGAAGGACTTGATTTGGATCATTTTTGAGGACCTAGACCCTATTTAGCTCAAGTCCATGTGGGATGCTAATAGATCTATTCATTAGGAGTTGCTCGAGATTATCTTTATGCTTTATTTGGTAAGTGTAGGCCTTAATTTCATTTAGAATAGTTAGGAAAGATCTATATTATATTTGATGACTGGTCTCTGACCGATACACTTAGTGACTTATTTATGTTCTGATGTTTTCAGTATCACTTTGATTGTTATAATTGTGGTTTTAAATTATTACTATCTTTGTCCCTTAGTCAAAGTCTTCCGATATAGTCTCTCTTTGGACACAATGAGATCCCTGAGTTTTTTTTAAAAGGAATAAGGTTGGGAAGTGAACCATGGAGTCAATTATTAGTTAATTGATTCAACTAGGGCGTTACACTCACGGTGTGCATGTGTAGATTGCGCCACATACCATCAGAGATGAGGGTGAGGATGCCCCACTGCCCTTCACCCTACTAGCGGAGGGTACACACAACCAATGGGCATTGGTGAGTCACAATCCACGTCCTTTGCCAGATGGCAGTGGGGTAATGGACCGACCCTAACCTCTCCTCCATTGGTGATTGGGTTCCGACCCACCCACACCATTTTAGTCAATGGGTGGGTCACCCCACTCACCTACACCCAATGGTGACGTATGTGGGTGGGTAGTGAGTCTAGTGACTCACACCCTCCACCGGTGGACGGAGTGGGATGATTGGCAACCCCCATCCATGGAGGGTGTGGGTCATAACCTATCTATGTCCCCTTCATTAGTAAGATGGTGAGTGGGTCACCCCGCCCATTCAAGCTACTAGTATGGGTGGGCCGTTGGGGCTTTTGCTAAATAACTTAATTAACTACATGATAATGATAACCTGTATACTATGTGTATTATTACTCACTAAGTCTAGAATTCCATTTATATGGGACATTGAAATAACCTTCCAAAATTGAAAATTATCATTATTTATCCTAGTGCGTATACCATCAATTCCTCGGTTATGAGAAAAATTTAAAATTTCCTGATTAATTTTACCTTATTATGCTGTTATACAGTCTTGTGTTCTTCCCAACCTTTTCCTATACATGAGCCGATGCTCTTTCTGATTTGTATAACAGCATAATAAGGTACTGTGATCTCCAAAAAGCACAAAAAAATGGATTCTTGCACCTCATTATTCACGAGAAATTAAGACGATGGACATCAAAGTCTTCTTCTTTCCTCCGACAATTAATATTGTTAATGCTTCTAGCCCTCTACTGCCAATTACTCTATTAATTCCACCAACATTCTGACTTAGTGGCCATTGTTGACGAAAGCCAAGATCAATGGAAGGTACATCCACCCACATCAGCCATCAGGTCAGTCGACTCTTCAATGAGTACTTCCACAAACACACACACAACACATGTGATGGAGCAGATTGAATTGCAAGAAAATCTAGGCTTCCAGCGCATAAAAGAGATAGAAAGATGAGGGATGGCACATGGCTTCCAGCGCATAAAAGAGTCTTGTATAAATTGTTTAGTTTTGGTTTTTTAAAGCTACATTTACCGACTGATGAGAGAATGAGAGCATTCCCACAGCTGCCTTTTCTTCCATGTTTTATGTGAATTAAGACTGAAGAGTAGCAGCTCAAGATCAGGTGCATAAACCTATAAAATTAGCTTTTGAATCATATGAACATGCTATATTATGATTTTTTTTTATAAAAAAAAGACTCACTAAATATATTAATCTCCCAACAACCGGAGATAAAATAAAGAATCAACTTTTGGCATTTTTTATCTGGCTTCTCTGCAACTGGCATGACTTGGAAACGCTACAACGGGAACGTGTCAGCAAAGCACGGCAGTGATGGTCATCACGACCAGTCCTCCTTTGTCTTTTTGGCTTTTTTCCCTTGGAGACTGGAGTAGGTGAATATTTCGTGTAAGAAAAGCAAAGCATCCATCCTCATGATCCGCTATTCACATCACATGGCCATCCCATTTGCATCCATCCATTCAAATGATCCATCCACACCACAATGACTTTCAACTTTCAAATCCCGTGAGCAAAATTTCAGTTCTACCTCCTTAACGTTTACTTATGTAGCATGTTCTACTTTTTTCAGACATGTTTGCCTGTACAATATAGTTATCTCAAGCATAAAAACAAAATTTACAAACAATTTTTAACTACCCCATGAGCCATGGGGTCACTTTCTGGGTCCGCGTTAATTAATTTCTTATTCATGTTGACTCAATTCATATTAATATTATACTTGTTTAGTTATTTTCCTAGAATCATGTGTTTAAATCTATCAATTTTCCTACTTATCTTCCGACTTCCTCGGCATGTGGACTCTCCTGAGTCCTATCTCTCTCAAATCTCAACAATTTTCTACCTTTCACACTGTTTATTCGTAGCAGACCATCATAATCCATTTATTTAGCAATAATGGTTAGGGTTAAATACTAAATTAGTCCCTAGGGTTTTATTACTTTATTTTTTCTTCTCTAGGGTTTCATTTTTATCATAAGAGGTTCATGTGGTTTTCATAATAGACCAAGTTAGTCCTCCATCAGTTGACCGTTGGTTGACTTAACGGAATTCCACATGAACCAACCAAATGTTGATACGTGACACTTGCTTAATTTTTTTTTAAAATTAAAAAAAAAAAGTATTTTCGAAAAAAAAAAAAGAAAAAAAATTGGTGGTGGCTAGATCCAAGGGGGTGGCCCTTGATGCCCAAGGAGGTGGCCAAAGCACTGGCCGGGGGTGGCCGAAACCACCCCCAATGGTGGTTGGGGGTGGCCATCCGGCCAGCCATGGCCAAAGGGGGTGGCTCGATTATTTTTTTTTTTTGGAAAATATATTTTTTTAAAAAAAAAATTTCTAAAAAAAATTTTAAGTAGGTGTTACGTGTCAACATTTGATTGGTCCACGTGAAATTTTGTTAAGTCAATTAATGGTCAACTGACTGAGGACTAACTTGGTCTATTATCAAAATCACATGGAGTTCATGTGATAAAAATGAAATCCTAAGAAAAAAAAAATAAAGTAATGAAATCCTAGGGAGTAATTTAGTATTTAATCCTAAGGGTTACCCAAAACCAAACCTAACGTTCTAATATATGAACATTATTAAACAATCAATTACAATTACAAAAAAAAAAAAAAAAATTATTAAACAATCTCTGCCTCATGTTGGATTTTTGTGAACCTCGTTATTGCATCAACATCACTACCTTCTCCCACAAAAGAACAAATACCTGCCACCCCCACCATTAAGGTTTTCTTTTTGGCCTATTTTCCCGTGCTGGGCAACCCTGAATGGCACTTACCCAAAAAGGGTTTCTTTCACATATCTTGTGAGACAAGAAATTTTCCGGTAAAGTCAGTTACCCATATACATATGTTTGTTTTTAAAGTTTTTGTTCACAGTATTTTGGCGCGAAATTAAGTTTAGTTTTGATACTGAGGATTTGGTAATCTTTTTCTCTCTTTTTTGTTTTGTTTTTCTGGGCAGGCATTTATTGAAGGTGAAACTGCGAAAGGAGATCGCAGGAATGAATATTCAAGAAGTTTTAATTCACTCAACAACCGAAAAGTGCGTATATTTAAGTTTGATTCTGATACGGTGACTCACTAGCTTGGTGCGTTTGATGCGCCGGGGCTTTTGACCGATGGATGCTAAGCAGACAGCTCTAAGAGGCGGCGAAGTGAGCATGGTGGAAAACAAGGCCCCAAACGATGGCCAAGTGGTTCTTGAAATCCCAGAGATCAAAGACGCAAAGGGGTCTTCTCCCAAAGCCTCTGAATCCTGGAAGCAAAGCCGGGTGGAGTCGCCTCTCAAACCGTCCACTGAGTCGACTACTGACTTCTCAAAATCGGTCCCAGTTAGCTGCCCGTCGCCGGAGATCTCGAGGTTCAGTCCCAGCCCCAATAAGCCTCCTAAAGTTCCGACCACCAATGAGAACCTTACACGAAGACGGTCTCTGGCAAGGTCAGTGTATTCCAAACCGAAATCAAGATTTGGGGAACAACCTTATGCTACTTACGGAAATATGTTTGATGAGAATGGTTCGGCTTTGCAAGAACAAACTGGCGCCGGCTCGCCTTATAGGAATTCTTTTAATGTGGCGTCGCCTAATAACAAAATGTCAAGGAGCACTACTAGAACGGCGTCGATTACTCCGAAGACGCCGTTGATGGCGTCTCCGGGGCACGATGAGGATGAAGAGATTTACAAGAAGGTGAAATTGAATAAAGAGAAGCATAGGAAAGTGAAGACTAAGGCTTTGGTTGAGCTAATTGCGTTTGTGTGCATTTTGGGGTGCTTAGTGGCTAGCTTAACTGCCGAGAGATTGAAGACTGTCGCGGTGTGGAGTTTGGAGTTTTGGAAATGGTGGGTGCTTGTGATGGTGATCTTTTCGGGAATGTTGGTTACCAATTGGTTTATGCATGTGATTGTGTTCTTGATTGAAAGGAACTTTTTGCTAAGGAAGAAGGTGCTGTATTTTGTTCATGGGTTGAAGAAGAGTGTTCAGGTCTTTATTTGGTTGAGTTTGGTTCTTCTTACATGGGAATTGCTTTTCAATCGCGGGATTAAGCGATCCAAGACTGCCACCAAGGTTCTGAGTTATATTACCTGGACTCTTGTTTCACTTTTAGTTGGAGCATTTTTGTGGTTATTGAAGACTTTGTTGCTAAAGATATTGGCATCGAATTTCCATGTGAACACCTTCTTTGATAGAATTCAGGAATCAATCTTCCATCAGTATGTACTTCAGACCCTTTCGGGGCCTCCCCTTATAGAGGAGGCTGAGAGGGTTGGGAGAACAGCGAGCACTGGACAGTTGAGCTTCAGGAATACAAAGAAGAGTAAAGGAAAGAAGGAGAAAGAGGTAATCGATATGGGGAAACTTCATAAGATGAAACAAGAAAAGGTTTCTGCTTGGACCATGAAGATGTTGGTTGATGCAGTGATGAGTTCAGGGCTATCCACAATCTCGAATGCACTAGATGAGAGCGTGGATGACGAAGGTGGTGAGCAGACAGATAAGGAGATTACCAATGAGATGGAAGCAACTGCCGCTGCCTATCACATTTTCAGGAATGTCGCTCAGCCTGGTTGCAAGTGAGAAAATCTACATTTAAGAGAAGTTTCCTGATGTCCTAGTCCTTTCCTCTCTATATTGGTCTTTTATCGAAATATTATATTTATGAGTAGGTACATTGATGAAGACGACCTTATGAGATTCATGATTAAGGAAGAAGTGGATCTTGTGTTTCCACTGTTGGAAGGAGGAGAGACAGGAAGGATTGACAGAAAAGATCTTACAGACTGGGTGGTAAGACAATTTCCTTTTGTACTTTTAAAGTTTCAGTTCGGTTTGCAGTTTCTTTTGTTGTCTTTTGAATCTCTGTGCTCATATCATGCTTGTAGTCCCCGAATACTCTTTCTTGGTCACTAGGATATGCAACACGGAAACTGCAAAAGTTTTTCACCTTGTATACTTTGAGAAAGCATATAAGAAGCATATTGTAACTAGGGAAGTCAAAAGAGAGGTTGATAACCTATGCTTGTGTTCCAAATTTACTTTCTGTTTTCTTAATCTTTTAGGTGACAATACAGAGATAACAAAAATTTTGAAGTTTCTGATGTGTCTAGTTGATTATTCTGTTTGCTCAAATCTTTCATGTAACTGCAAGACATTGGAAACACCATTTCATAATTATGCATCGGTTTTCAGTTGTCGCAACATGGTGTTTCTCAAGGTTAACCTGTATGGGTTTCTACCAAAGAAATACAGTAAAAAGAGTTGACGAACTTAGGAGGTGTTCAACGTAGAGAGCCATGTTACTAAATGTAACAGCGACGGAAAACTTTGGCAGTGGGAAAACTTTTTCATTCATATCTGTGATTGTGCAGGTGAAGGTTTACAAAGGCCGCAAAGCACTAGCACATGCTTTAAATGACACCAAGACTGCTGTCAAGCAGTTAAACAAACTCGTGACAGTGATCCTGATTGTTGTGACCATTCTTGTGTGGCTTCTTTTGATGGAAATTGCAACAACAAAAGTTCTTGTCTTTCTCTCGTCACAGCTTGTTGTGGCGGCTTTTATGTTTGGAAATACCTGCAAGACTATATTTGAAGCTATTATATTTGTCTTTGTAATGCATCCATTTGATGTTGGCGATCGATGTGTCATTGATGGTGTTACGGTAACCTACAAAGAACCTTTTTTTCTTCTTTCTCCTTTCAATGTATTTCATCGTGAGGCGAATACTTCATTAACTCTGTTTGATATCTGGTCCTTGACAGATGATGGTTGAAGAGATGAACATTTTAACAACAGTCTTCCTTAAGCTCGATTTTGAAAAGGTATATTATCCAAATTCAGTTTTGGCCACGAAACCCATCAGCAATTACTACAGAAGCCCTAATATGGGCGATTCTGTTGAATTCTCGATTGATTTTATGACACCAGCAGAGAGGATTGGGATGCTGAAAGATAAAATTAAGAAGTAAGTTAACTAAACCCTTGCTCTTCCTTTAATTATAAATAATGATGCAATTATGTGAGACTATTATGATAATTTGAAACTAATGTCTTTGTGCTTATTGGCTTTTAAAAGTAAAATTGGGGGAAATAGATAAATTGGGCATAATCTAGTGCAATTATGTTCTTTTAAAGCAAGTTGTCTGAGCATCAAAAAGGTGTTGCAGATTTATTCCTACTAGAAGTAACTTCAACTTAGATGTACACTCCCCCTCAAAGGGTGAGTAACAACCCCTCTTCTAAGCATGTTCATATTCCCTCTAGGAACATCTTGTGAAACATCTAGCTTGTCCAGCCTAGACTCAACATCTTTCATCATTATGACAAGCTTATCTAGATTAGTCCTAGGAGGGGGACTCTCTCTTTTAGGTTGGCTAGAAATAAATTGGTAACAATGAGGTTGAAAGTTATTCATTTTACCACAGTGATAACATTTAGGGACAAACCTTTGCGGGGGTTGTCTCCTATGAGGGTTGATACCCTCAACCTTAGACTTTAAGGCAACCCTAACACTATTCCCTTTGTCTACCACCTAAGACATCCTTCACCTTATCCACATCCTTAGGACTAAGATCATCAAACACAAACAGGAAGCACAAAATTGATCTTCCCTTGGTGGATAGGTGTGGCTTTGGAAGAAGATGCATTCTTATCAAAACCAAGGCCACACTCATCACCGAGAGGGAGAGGCTTCTAGAATGGCATTTGTGTGAGAGACAAGAGTGAGTTAGGTTGGATATGCCTCTTTGGTTTACCGACCCCCTAAACCCAACTCCCAACCTGTCTGTTTCAGAAATCCCTTTTCCCTACCAACCAATTGATTGGGAGAAGAGGAAAGCCAGCCAAACCTTGTCAGTACAAGTCAGAAGTGTTGGGTGGATTGGTTTGGACTGACCCAATGACAGCCCTGGTGGTGACTAGGACATATGGCTTATCAAAGTCCAAAGAGGAATAATTTACATAATAAGATGAAAGAAGAGGAAGAGGGAAAACCACAAGAGGTTGCCATTGAAGAGACTTCATTTAATTATGGAGTATGTACCATTAATGATTTGGAGGAAGACGAATAAGATGCTTCTTTCCTTTCTTGTTAGGCGCATTCTAACTACTATTGTTTTTCAAAAGCTGGTCCGATGTGGAAATCAAACTTAGAAACCTATTGTTGATGGTGAAAGCTGCATGAATGTTGTGCCAGCGTGTAGGATTTATCACCTTAAGCTTCCAATTGAACCACTCCCTCAACCATACAATACAAAGTAACATGGATTGATAACACCTTTATTCCGGTAACTCAACTTGTCTTGTTTCTTTTTCTTGTTGTACTTATAGTGATTCTATATTATGTGAAGTGACTCTCATGAAAGTCGCACATATCCTTCTTGGTCGACCTTGGCTTTGTCTTAAGGCCTATATCTAATGCTGAAATCAAGAAACAGGGTAAATTACACTTTGTACCCCTCCCTAAACTACAACTCCATCTGCACTCACACCTCTAAACTTGGTCTCACTGTAACTTGACCATTTTGTTCCAAGTTGCATCCTAGGTAGATTAGGTTGTTAAATGTAGATGGAAAACATGTCACGTGTGTGGGGCAAGATGCAGTGAATCAAACTTTAGAAATGTGAGTGCAAATGGGGTGGTAGTTTGAGGGGAGGGGTACAAAGTGTAATTTACCCTACAAAATATTTTGTATTGTGTATAAGAGTCTACGCCACGTGAGACCTATGTGTGATGGATTCTGTCAACTTTAATGACCCAATTTGACCTGCAGTGCAACTCGGAACAATATTGTATTTCATAGGAGGGAGTTGTAGTGAGTCAAATTTTGGAGGTATGAGTACAATGAGGTGATAGTTTGAGGGGCAAAGTGTAATTTACCCAAAGAAATATGAGGAGTCATGCCACAAAAGGTATTGTTAAAAATGAGAAAAAGTCTTCTGACCTACTTTCAAAGAAGCAGTTTGAAATCAAAAGCAAGGAATCTAATGTTATTTATGCCATTGTGACCATAGAAGTGAAGAAATCTACATATGGTTTTGAATCTAGTATGCCTTTATAAATGCAGAAAATTGTTGTCTAAATTTTGTGATATAGCGCCAGAAGAGTTGCCTAATGAACTCCCTCCTATATGTAGTTCCAGCATGCAATTGATCTTGTACTGGGGTCCCAATTGTCTAGTCTTCCAACATATCGCATGAACCCAAGTGAGCATGCTGAGTTGAAAAGACAGGTGGATGAGCTGCTGTCCAGGGGTTTTATTTGCAATAGTTTTAAGTCCATATGGTTTCCCTGCTTTGCTTGCACCGAAGAAAGATAGTACCTGGTGTATGTGTGCCAATAGTTGTGCTATCAACAAAATTACCATAAAGTACCGGTTTCCTATCCCACGGCCGGATGATATGTTAGACATGATGACTGGTTCTATTATCTTTTTGAAGATAGATTTGAAGAGTGGATATGATCAAATACGCATAAGACTTGGAGATGAGTGGAAGACTGCTTTCAAGGCAAAAGATGGTTTTTCCAATGCACCTAGCACATATATGCTTTTTATTACCTAGGTATTTCAGCCTTTCATTTGTCACTTTTTAGTTTTTTATTTTGATGATATCTTAATCTATAGTAAGACCAATGAGGATCATCTCTTTCATCTCCAACAAGTCATGAGAGTTCTTTACAAAAATATGAAGTGTTCCTTCATGAGTCATAATCTGGTGTTTTTAGGCTTTTTTATTTCTTCCAAAGGTGTGGAAGTTGATCCAGATAAAGTCAAAGTTATTCGAGAATGGCCAATTCCCTCTCCTTTGAATGAAATTTGTAGCTTTCATGATTTGGCCACATTCTATAGGCGTTTTATTCTAAATTTGAGCACTATCGTTGTGCCTATCACCAATTGCATGAAGAGGGGACAATTTATTTGGACCATGGCAGCATCACGAGCTTATGAAGAGATAAAGAAAATAATGACTGAACCTCTAGTATTGAGGTGGCTTGTTGACGCATCACATGTTGGAATTGGAGGTGTTTGGTCAAGAAGGCCACCCCATTGGTTATTTCAACTAGAATTTAAATAAAGCCAAACAAAAGTACTCCACCTATGCAAAGAATTCTATGGTGTGGTTCAAGCACTTCATTATTAACTTCTTTATCTCATTCCAAGGAGTTTCTGTTGTACTCTGACCATGAGTACACTTTTGTTATCAACATAAGGTTGGTGTTGAGAACAAGCCAGCTGATGCGTTGAGTCAAGTGGTATTTATCTTTTCCTTGATGTCTATTCAAGTTGTGTGCTTTGATTCGCTTAAGAGAGACTACCCATCTTACAAGGATTTTACCATTATATATTTTGATTAATGGCTGGACACAGTATGCTGCATATTCTGATTATTCCTTTCATGAGGGCTATCTCTTCACGTGAACTCGGCTTTGGGAAATACTTTCTAAAGGAGCAGGTCATTTTGGGAGATATAAGACCATCACAATGTTTGGGGATCGTTATTATTTGTAAAACTAGATGTGGCAAGAGTTGTCTCCCTGTGTTGTACTTAGATATCAAAGGGTAGGAAAAAAAAATACGGGTTTATACATGCCATTACCAATTGCCCATAAACCATGTCAAGATCTAAGTGTGGACTTTGTCCTATGATTGCCAAGAACCCTTTTGTGTCATGATTCTATTTTTGTGGTGGTGGATCGATATTTAAAGATGGCTCACTTTATTCCTTGTTTGAAGATGTCTGATGCTGTCCATATTGCTTAATGTTTCTTTGAAGAAGTTATTTGACTTCATGGGCTGCCTAAAACCATCATCTCGGATTGTGATGTGAAGTTTATGAGTTACTTTCTGAGGATTTTATGGAAATTTCTAAATACAAGGCTGGAGTTTTCTTCTTTTCATCCCCAAACTAATGAGTGAACAGAAGTTGTTAATTGAAGTTTGGGTGATCTCCTTTGATGACTTGTTGGAGATTGATAGAATATAGGAGTTTTCCATTTTGGATTTGATTTAATTTCCTTATTGAACTCTTTACAATAATTGTGTGTTGTAATCAAATCCTAAAGATTTGATTATCTATCTTCTATTCTCTTCACCTACCACAGTTCCCTTATAAATAGAGACTTTTGTATTATAAACATATCAAATTGAGTAAGAGAAAAATGTAGCCCTTGGGAGTGGTAGCTGTAGGCCTCTAAGGTTGAACCACTTCAAATCTCTTGTCTCTCTTTCCTTCTGCTATCTTCCCCAACATTCTCATTAATATTACATTTTATTACAAAACTTTACATGGTATCAGAGTCTGATTTTGAGTTCGAACCTTGTTTCCGTCATTCGAATCTATTTCTATTAAATATTCTACATGTTAGGCTTACTTATTAAAGAGGATTTTGAGCCTACACGTGAGGAGTGTTAGAATATTAATTAAAGGATTACATTCACCCATTCTTATTAGCCTAAGCTTTTGGAGATAAATGACCTGTCTTTTGGCCCAAAGTTGACCCATTCTCGGCTTTGTTTTCAGCCTATAGTTTGCCCATAGTCGGCCCAGTTTCTACCATTGTCCGATCGTCACCTCCAGCCACTGACTATCATCCACCTCTTGGTCTTACACCCAGAATTGGCTTTGCGTTGCACTTAATTCAAGCCCCGTCCATGCTCACATCCGAGCTTTTGTTCCTGCTGCACAGAATTCTCATAAGCTTCATCAACAGATAAGAAGGCTGACCTCACGTTCAAACATTGGTCCTTGTTGCACTAGATCCCTTTCAGAATAAATAAATTAAATTATTTCCTTTCCAAACTCAAGTTTCCACCTTGAATTTTAGGTGGGGGTGTTAGAATATAGAAATTTTCCATATTGGGTTTGGTTCAATTTTCCTTTTGAACTATTTACCAAATTACCATAGTTGTGTATAGTAATCAAATCTCTGGGAGTTGATTACCTTTCTTGTATTCTCTCTACCTACCACAATTTCCCTGTAACTAGGGAATTTTTTATTGTAAGCATATTAAGTTGAATAAAAGCAAAATGTAGCGCTTGGTGAAATTCCAGTGGTGGATGTAGGCCTCTAAGGCTGAACAACTCCAAATCTCTTATCTCCCTTTCCTTTTGGTATCTTTTGCAATACTCTCTTTAATTTTATATTTTATTACAAAACTTTGTAGAGACCATGTTGATTGGCATCAAATACTTCCTATGGTTGAATTTTGGTCTACAGGTTGTAGCCCCTTCGAGAGTGTAATGGGGTTTACTTCCTAGGAAGCCAATTGATTTGGTTCCTTTACTTATTCAAGCGCACCCTAGTGTAGAAGTTGATGCTTTTGCAAAACATATGTGTGAGATACATGATGATGTGCAATATAAGATTGCAATCAGCATCGAGAGCTACACAGCACATTTTGGTTTGGAGAACGTTTATTGAATTCAAGGAATCAAATATGGTGATGGGTCGAACTAAGAATGAAAGATATCCGAAAGGCGTGTATAAGAAGTTTCATTCAAAGTGTGCTGGCTCTTACTTCCATTTGAAGAGGATTAGTTCTTGACGTGCCGGAACATATGGGTATAAGTAATCTCTTCAATATTGAAGATCTCACTTTATGCCGAGGGCATGATGAGGATGAACCTAATGATGCTATTGTTGTTAAACTCCCTCCAGCACCCTGTGTGGAGGGAGAGATTGAAGATGTTATTGATCATCAACTCGTCTCTACTAATGGAAGCGGGGGCCATCAAAGGTATCTCATCAAATGAAATGGGTGTCTACTTTTGTATTGTACTTGGATCACTGATACTAAGTTCCAACGCCTCAACCCGATTTCATGCCCTTAACTCGTCAAGGTCTGAGTTGTCTCAAACCGGGGAGAGATGATGGAGACAAATGGAAGCACCCTTATAAAGTTTATAAAAGGCATAGAAAAGATGCTTCCAAGGCCCAACTTTAATTTAGCATATGCTAAATGATGTGGAGCCTACTTGGGAGCTTGTATAATTTAGTTTCAAAGTCTAGTTAGGTTTTATTTTTGTATTAGGCTTCACTAGTTATTTGGTTTAGGCTTAGTAGTTGAAGCCAAGGAGTCCAAGTCCATTAGGGTTAGGCATTAGATGCCTATAATTAAAGATGTAAGGATTTTCTTCGATGATCATGATTGAAGAATAAAAATTCCATTAACTATTGCCTTGTGGATTGTGTGATGCAACCTTATCCGAGGTGTGATGTCACGAAATCCTAGGTGTGATGCTTAGGTTTGTCTTTCTCATTTATGTTTTCCTTTGAAATTTCCAACAATTTTCTAGGAAATCTTTGAAATTTAGACCAATGCTTTCTTTAAAACCCTAATTTTTTAAAATCCTAAACCCCCCAAATTTTTATGACAGGTTCAAATGGAAAATATGTGTCATGGACTCATGGGTACTCACGAGGTGCACGACACAGTTTTGTTGTGCATCAAATTTTGGTATCAGAGTTTTTGTTCTACATCAATTTAGGTATCATAGTTTCAGTTCTATATCAGTTTCATAATCCAGTACGTCAAATTTCCATCTCCTAGGAGAAATCACAGTGAAAAATCAATTCTTTATAGTTCTGATTTTGATTTGCATAGTCTCTTTCTACTCTACCATTATCTGAGATTTAACAACACTCTAATGGAGGAGCCTGATGATCCAGAGTTTGTTTATCATCTCCCTTAGAAAATGGGGACTTGTGATTCCTTTGTGATGCCTGACTCAAGTGTAAACCTATAGTCAGGAAAAAAATAAACTGTAAAGAATTGATAGAGGTTTCAAACTAAACAGGCATCACAAAGGAATCAGTTTTTCTAATATAACCTGAGTTGATTGGTAGAGAGAGTGATATAACAACACCCAATCTTTATTTAAGAGCCTGAATTCATCTTGATACTACTAAGTTCTTCCATAAATATGTATCTTTTGCCTTAACCTTTTTCCTGTTTGCTTTTGTTTGGTCAGGTTTTTGGAGAAAAATCCACAACACTGGCATGCTAACCACAATTTGGCGGTGAAGGAGATCGAAAATGTAAATAAGATAAAGATGGGCCTCTTTGTCTTCCACACAATAAACTTTCAAGACGTGGGAGAGAAGACCAGGCGAAGAACAGAATTAGTTATGGAGATAAAAAGGATTTTTGAGGAGCTTAATATCAAATACAATCTCCTGCCCCAAGCAGTTCATCTTGCCAATCCTGGGTCTGAAACAACAAATGCAACCAACAGATGATTTTTGCTCATCAATTCAGATGGCTTTTATAATCTCCAAGTACGTTCCTTTTCTTCCTCTTCTGAGGAGATTAATTTGTATAATTGATATCACATTTCAGTTGGCCATGCAGCCAATGTTATATATGTTAGAGTGGATCTGCAATTTAGATTTGGGTTGGATATGTGGGACTTGAGTTACTAGTTTTCTAGTGGCATTCCATTACCACTGCATGTTATACCAAATGCATGAATTTGTGTATGTCAACTGCGTTTATGAGCTTCTCTTGACTATCAAATCAACTGAGATAAGCAGAAGTCCACGGCCGTACTAATCCGCATTGTTTAAAGCCCTTGCTCACTATGGATCTTCAATTAAATGTGAAATTTCAGATAATTTTATTTAAGGATATGGGGGACCTCCTCAAAGATGGGTGTAATTGAACAGTTTAGAGTTATGAGCTTCTCTTGACTATCAAATCAACTGAGATAAGCAGAAGTCCGTGCCGTACTAATCCGCATTGTTTAAAGCCCTTGCTCACTATGGATCTTCAATTAAATGTGAAATTTCAGATAATTTTATTTAAGGAATATGGGGGACCTCCTCAAAGATGGGTGCAATTGAACAGTTTAGAGTTAAAATTATTGAAACAGAAGTCTTTAATATTTGTTTAGCTTGAAGGCAATGCAGCTAGAAAGTTGACTGGACAGGATTTGTGTTTTTGCGTGTGTGTGTGTGTTGGGAATATGTTATCTTAAATTTGAGTTGTAGTAATGTGTTGAGTTTCCAGGGTTTGGGTCCTTAGGGAGCTTCGTACTCTCAAAAAGGCATTGAATCAGTAATGAAGCTCAGCAGACTGGACATCCTGACAAGGCTGATTTGTTTAGGGAAAAAAACATATATAATTCTTTTTTCTGTGTTATTTTGTATTTTCTTATTTCCTAGGTGTTAGAGCTGTAGTGTAGATAATTTAATTTCCTAGATGATTTTGAACTACGAAAGACTTATGGCGTGGATTGTGTGGAAGTGATAGAACTGATTTAAAGAGAGCGAAATATGTATGAGGGTATTTCCATTCAACCGTATTGATACATATAAGGTCTCATTTGGCATGCAGAATGAGTATTCTGTTAGGACAAGAAATAGTTATTACTGAGAATGGAGGATAGTAGAATTGAATAGCTATTTGTATTCTTTAGTTTGTTAATAATATATATGCTTTAGTTTAAGGGTTAAATACCTCAAACTCCTCTAAAGTTTACCAACTTTATTTTTTTCTCCCTGGGGTTTCATTTTTATCACAGGACCCCCTTGGGGTTTTGATAAAGGACCAATATAGTTCATCCGTTAGTTGACCGTTAAGACTGACACGTGGACCAATCAGATGTTGACATGTGGCACCTATTTAATTTTTTTTTTAATTTAAAAAAAAAAAAAAGAAAAGAAAAGGAAAAGACTGGGGGTGGCCGAGCCACCCCCTTGGCCATTTGGGGGTGACCGAGGAGCCCAAGGCCACCCCCAGTTTTTTCCTTTTCTTTTTTTAAAAAAAAATTATACTTTCTTTTTTTTAATTTAAAAAAAAATTAAATAGATGCCACGTGTCAACATCTGATTGGTCCACGTGTCAGTCTTAACGGTCAACTAACGGATGGACTAAATTGGTCCTTTATTAAAACCCCAGGAGAAAAAAAATAAAGTTAGCAAACCCTAAGGGGGTATGAGGTATTTAACCCTTAGTTTAAATTGAACCAAAATTACAAAAATATAAACATTATCTCTTTCTTTCTTTCTTTCTTTCTTTTTTTTTTTTTTTTTTTTTTTTTTTTTTTTTTTTTAAGAAAAAAGCCTTAAACCTAGGAATTTAGTGGGTGACTGACCACCCCATTATAGTAGTTGAGAGTGGTGCGACCATCCCCAAAGTGCCTTGAGGAGGACCCCTGAGGTGCTCTGGAGTGGCCATGACTACTCTTGATAGGCTCTGAAGGTGGTTTTGGCTACCCCAAATGCACCATGGGTGGTCGCACCACCTCAAGGTTCTGCTGTGGCTAACCGACCACCCAGCCACCCATAGAAATCAACATTTTCATTTTTTTTGTCTTTTTCTTTTTCTTTTTTAGTTTGAGAGAAAAAAAAAAACATTTGTAATTTTTTTTTGAAAAAAAATTATGTATTCCTCTGTAAATAACTATTCTTCTCATTTTTTAGAAGAATATATATTTCTCTTTGTAAATGAATAGTTATCCTCATGGAATATCTATTCTTAGGAATAGGTTATTGATGTAGCTATTATTTTATTCATTTGTAGCTATTCCCATTTATACATGATGTAGAAATATGTAATAGGATATATGGAAGGAAAGAAAAGGGTTACATTTTAAAAAAAAATTTAATTGAATAAGGAAAAAGGGTTAGTGAGGGATAATTTTCACTCTTATCCGTAAGGAAAAGTTAGTGGACAATCCTAAAAATGAAAATGGAGTGAGCTCTCCAACAACAGACTTAAAACAAAAAATAACAGTGCGAAAATATAAACAAATGGTAGAAAATGGATCAAACAAGTGATTCGATCCTCTCAAATGACTGCACGAGGCGATTTCAGAAGTAAAATTAGCACAGATTAAAGCAAGCATATCCAAACTCTCACTAGGAACCAGCAACAATCTCTAAAAAGAGGCTGAAGCCGAATATGCAGTACAGATCAGGGAGACAAGAACCCATAAAACCAACAAGCAGCAAATAGCAAGAGAAGCTGCAAAGGAATTAAAATAAGTGATATTTATAGGAGAATTAAAAGTTGTGAACAAGAAAACTCTAGACTAAATAAGGAAGAAATAGACCTACAAAGAAATATAATAAAGGCCTAAAATAAAGAATATTGATAATATTCTAAAATAGTGAATATTAAACTATTTAAAACATTTAGATGAGATGATACGTGAATCACATCAAATCTTTTAGTGGAGACATGTCTCGCACACTTTCACCCACTTTCATGTTTCATGGTCTTATCCCAATAATCCCATCTTTCTAGATTGACAACTATCATGAAGATTCACCTTATAACTTTTTTTTGTTTTTTTTTTTTTTACTCGATCGCTAATTGGGTTTTAAAAACTAAGATATCATTTGAATTCTTTTTTATTTTATTTTATTTAAACTCAAAGAGCACTAGAATTAAACGTTAAGGTATTAATTTTTGGGGAAAATTGACTTAGAGGTATCTCAGGTATCATTTCTTTTTTTTTTTAATCAAATCACTTCTTAAAGTAAACTCTCTAAGATTTTAATTTATTTGATAACAAATCTTAAAGAGTAGATCAATAAACTTTAAATTTTAGGGAGAAATTAATATGATATGCATGGTTTGACAACTCAATTGCAACTACTTGTAATAAATTACAAAGTGCCTTAAATATTTGTTTTAGTAAAAACAAATCGCATCAGTTGATGAGAATTCCACCTCCTAATCACTTCATTTGACATGTAAATAGCCAACCATTATCTCCAAGCCCTAACCCTAAATCTAATTCTATTGGATCAAGCTAGGAGGATAACCTTATCCTCCAAACCCATGTGGAGAATCTGCCATGTAGGACAACCTCCAAGCGACACGTAACCCACAAATCTCTAATTTCCACCTTCCATCCTCGTCCCTTCATTTGTCTATCTAAACCAACACAGTCCATCGCACACCAAGCAAACACTACACGAAAAAGGAAACAAAAAAGTTGCACTCAGAAAATGGCTGCTTCCGTTTCAATGGCTTTGCCGATAACTTCTGCCGCCCGGAGCAAGCTAAACCGGCCGAGCTCCGAGTCCTTCTTTAAGCCATTACCAATAATGCCATCAAAGAAGCGTATGTTTGTGAAGCCAGAGTCCTCCAAAGGCAAGCTTGGGGTGCAGGCATCTCTTAAGGAAAAGGCGGTTACAGGCCTAACGGCCATCGCTCTGACAGCCGCAATGGTGATACCAGAGGTGGCGGAGGCAGCGGGGCCAGCAGGCTTCTCCCCATCTCTCAAGAACTTCTTGCTCAGCATCGTTTCCGGCGGAGTGGTGATCTCGGCGATTGTTGGAGCTGTTATTGGCGTTTCCAACTTCGATCCCGTTAAGCGGAGCTGAGTAGAAGCTTTGATTTGTTTGCTACTCGATCTTCACTTTGTTGTTTTTGGTTTATGGGGTTTGTGTTAGTATTATGCAGCTCTTCTTCTTCCTATTAATATTATTGCCATGAAACTTTTAAATTTGGAAATTTAATGTCTTTCACTTAATTGGGCCATTGGCACATAGCATACATATATACTTAGTTCAAACACATACGTCTCTGCTGGAACGGAGGAATTTCATTCGCACAATGAAAACTAGGAACCAGTGGCAATTTGTGTTCGTGTGCCGGTTTCGAGTTGAATTATAATCTGACTCATTTAATTAAACAGGTTAAACCTTTTAATTTTAATCCTCTAATTTTATACCGGATGGTGTCGGGTTCGTGGGTCATTTCAAAAATTATCAACCATTATGTCATATGTCGGATTCGAGCTGTGTTGAGGCATAAGTATAAGATTATATAAATCAATCATAACCCGATTCATTTAATTAAACGGGTTACACTCTTTAACTCTAATCCTTTAATTTTGTGTTAAGTTTATGTCGGGTTCGCGGATTGTGTCAAAAATTGCCAACAATAAAAACCAAGAACATCTTGAAAAAAAAAAAAAAAAAAAAAAAAAAAAAAAAAAGAGAAAGAGAAGAGAAAACTACTTCCATTATAAAAATCTGAATGGAGGAATGCCTCATATTCCTGATAAAACAAAAAAAAATGTTGGGGCATTTACAATTTTTACTATAACTTCTTACAAACTCACTTAACATAACAATTTACATGTTATGAAAATAAGTATTATCTAATCTGTCATTGTGATAGTTCACATTTGTCGGATAGTGTGATAAGTGTCTTGTAGATTCACACGTCATGAATTTGTAAGAAACATATAATAAAATCCATAAGTCCTTAACATCCATTGTTGAAAACCAATGCGTCAATGATTTTCCTTTGCACAGCAATAACCCCCCTAAAAAAGAAAAAAAGAAGCTTGTGACTTTAATGGCGGTAAGCCACCCCATGTCCATGAATGAATCTTGCACTTTCTTCAGTGTAGATATGCATTTCGTTCAACAACCTAAAATCAATATATGAAATATTTAATTGAAATAGAAGGTGAATAAATAGAAACATAAATTAAAAAAAATATATATATATATATTTAATTAATATTTTAACACACAAAACTTACGATAACGAAACCGTCTTATTCATGGTGGCAGAGGAGAGGAAGGAAGCACCATTCAAATAGAGTAATTCGCCATCTATTCTTGCATCAATCCTTTTGTCCATATCCTCAGCATTAATAGAAAAGGGTTGGTCTGAGGCCTGCATTGAAACACATATATTTAATTAAGTAAACAACCAAGCAAATTAATCCATTAATTTCTACACAATTATACAAACAAAACAAGCGCGCGTGCGTCTCTTAACATACCATAACCCATCCCCATGTATCTGCAAAAGATGGCACGTGAGCTGTGTACACCATCACATCTGCAAACATGCAGAGGAGATCGATCGATATATTTTATTAAACCTTTCACCAAGTAAAGGACTGTTTGGGGTTGAATGAGAGAGTCTAGCTAGAGTACTTACACTTGAAGACCTGCTTGATTGTGTTGTATATGGAGGTGAAAACCTCCTTGTGGGTGAAAATGCCTGCTGGTCCAGCCTATAAACACATGATGTTTTTCAGATTCTGGTAATTTTTTTGTCGGGGGCAAGCAAAAAGAACATGGCCTACCTGGGTGACGAAGATGCCATTGTCATTGAGCTTGGGTTTGAGAATTTTCTCGTAGAAAGAGTTTGTGTAGAGTTGATAACAAGGCCCTCCTTCAACTGGGTCTGCTAAATCTCCAACTATGATATCGAATTTCTCATTCCTCTTCTCTAATTCAGCCCTTTAATATATATTTGTTCAAATATTACAGTCAGCTTTATGTCATATAATTAATGTCGTGTGATTCGACCATATGGGAAGTTGAACAAGGAGCAAACAACTTACTTGGCATCATTAATAACAAGATTAAGCTTCTTGTGGCAAAAGGTCTCCTGGTTTACTGTCAAATATCTACGACAGAAATTGACCACCTCCTGCAACAATTTGTTATTTCTATTAAAAAATTAAAATAATCACAAAAGAAATGGTTGGTTGCAGAGGTGTCACCCTAATTGATCCGTATAATTATCATTTAAACAAGGTTGTCTCATTACAAGTAGCGACCAAAATGCAGTAGATTATAAAATGAAGTAGGTTTTTTTTTTTTTTTTTTTTCAACAAACCTTCAAATATAGGCAACTTAACTTTCCTTAAATAATTGTGTTTACTATTTAATTATTTAAACAACCGCCACCCCTCTCCCTTGGTTGGCCAAATCAGTTAAACGACACCCTACCAGATATGGTTTTATATATAATAAATTGCCGGTTTCAGTTTTAATTAAGAGAAAGATACGTACGTTACACTAACTAATTTATATATTAGATTTTGTTGATACAGCACCGCCTGGCCTCTTCCCGCAGCCCAAAACAAAAAGGATTTTGATGATCCATGTGGCCGGATATTCCTTAATTATTTATTTTTCGTTAAACAAAATGGGAAAATGCCAATTTCCCAGTGAATCTGATTCCAAGCCGGCGGCCTGGCAGAACTACAATACAAACTGAAATCACACTGGCGTGCTTGAACAGTAAGCACGCCAGTGTTAAAATATTATTATTATTTTTTAACTGTTTAAATATTATTTTAACACCGGCGTGCTTACTGTCCAAGCACGCCGGTGTACTAAAAATCACTACTCCAAACTACTTGATCTGTTTTTTTTTTTTTTTTTTTTTTTGGGGACCAATCTGAATTATTACCTGGTCAATATCGCACATAACTACTTTCTCCATTGATTTGTGCTTGAGTGCTTCCCTGGCAGCGGATCCCTCGCCACCACCCATTATAAACACAGTTCTGGGGCTGCACATAATTAATAATTAAAAAGTTGAAATTTTAGGCCATATAATCCGACACAAAGTCCGACAGCACAAGAAATAAAATAAAATAAAAGCCATTTTGTCAAAGTCCCATGCATTAACAAAAAAAAAAAAAAAGAAGTGTCTTAGCTTTGATGAACCGGAGCCTCTATCAATGGTGAATGACTAATTAACAAATCATATAGTTTATGAACCCATGTATTTTTTTTCGCAATCATCATGAGCGCATTCTTTTCGGTTGTAAATATCATTTATAGCTGCTTCTCAAAACGACAACTATAGAACCAAATCCTTTTGTTTAGTTTAAATTCTTTGCACTGTTATAACTATATATAATAGGATGTTTGTTGAATCCCCACCTCGTCCTTTTATAATTTTATTATTATCTTGCTCAGAAATAAGAGAGGACTATTTTAAGTATTAAATAGTTTTATTAGGGTGTTTATTGAATCCCTCTGTAAGAGGACTCTTTAAATATTAAACAATAAATAAAGTGCAGTATATATACAATAATGGGATTAGCCATATGGGATTAGACTCACTCTGGGTGACATAAGAGAGCAGGATGAATCAAGCATTCATGGTAAATAAACTCGTCCACCTCGGCACTCTGCATCTTCCCATCAATCACCAAAACCTGTATCCAATCAACCCCCAAAAAAGATGATGATATATAGTACTACACTACTGGACCAGCATCAGAGAGGATCAAATCTCAATCTCAAATAAATGCAGATTAAAGTTACCGAAATCCACTTGCCACTCTCAAATGACAGCTCTTTTGAAAATTTTAGGCCAACAACCATATAAATAAAATATATAACCTGTTCTTCCTATCACCTCATTATAACTTATAACCTCCATTAACATTTGGATTAAAATGGAAAAGAAATGCGCATTTGTGTCACACTTTGAAGATTTTTTTTTTCTTTTTCCTTTTTTACTTTAAGTTTTCAAATGCTCTATGTTATTAAAAGATAAAAACAACTAAAAAAATATCTAAAGAGACAGCCGACTAACCCTATTCCATATTTAGGGCGGTGCACACAACCACCCCTTTAATTTTTTCAATTATTTTTACTTTTACTAAGTTCCAAGGATAATTTAAATAATTCAAATTAAAAAGCATGTTCGCATGTGACATTTTTTGTCCTTTTTAATGTCATATATATGCTAACGGAGGTATAATTTGTAATGGGTCTACTAATTAAATGGAGTCAAATGTCACATTTTAAACTTAAATGATGGAAATAACAAAGGTTGGTAGTTTAGAGCTAGGTGATAATTGAGATTATTTTACAAATAAGTTTTTCTTTATTAATGTAAAAAATGAAAACGAGACTCCCTTGACGTAAAAACTTATAAAATGGAACCGCAAATACCTTCCCAAAACGCTTGGTATCTAAGAGAGCTATGTCTTGATACTCGCTTGTCCCTTTATGGAGTACCCTGCAAACACGACAGAGAAATTAACATCGTTAAAGAACAATTATTGAGAAAGAATAATGTTATGTAAATTAATCAGGTTATGAAAATATTGATGAATCTCGATCTAGCATGGCCTCGGGAATTCTTTTGTCGAGGGCTTGAGAATAACATTCATAGTTGGAGAGATGTGTTGATGGACGGAAGATTTTGTGACGAACCTATTCAAAGCAAACGACCATTTGAGATCATCATCAATCAGTTCTTCATACCAACTACAGTTGTGAAGATTGTCGAGCTGGTTGTCTTCTTCACAGTTCTTTGAGAACCCATTGGCATACCCATTGGCGTGGAAGAACTCAACAGCCTCACCCATCTTTGTAAGACGAAAGGAAAACCCAAAACATACGAACACACAAACACACAAACAAAACACAGACACCTTGAGAGACAGAGAGAGAGAGAGAGACAACCGAACAAGAGTGGACAGTAGGAAGAGAGTCACAAACGGGGGGGTTTTATAGCAGTACTATAGGCAGCCAATAATTCTGTCGCCTTCGATCACTGTGTTGTTGGTTATACGTGCTGTTATTAAATGTATGTTATAGTTTAATTAACGATCAATATTGAATCTTAAAGTTGACTTACTTTTACAAGCTTTTAATAAGAGAGATTTTGAAAAATTCAATTTTGACCGTTGATTAAACTACAGCATACATACTGTTATTTTAATAACAGCTAGCCGAATCCTATATTATATTGATATATATATAAGGGCCATGTGATACATCACCTTGTTGTATCTCCCATCCTTTCTCATTTTTCAAAAAGGCTACGTGACGTAAACCCTCATAATATTTGGTTCATGAAACGTGGTTTCTTTTATTTGGAAGACCATGACACATAAGTTTTAAGTAAGAGATAATACAGACCAACTTTCGTCATTAAAGAACACTGACCACACTCCATTGTGAAATTAATCAAGAAATTAAATTGAGTACTCTAGAATTAAGAGATAATAAATTAAAGTGAAATTAAATTCGATGAGCCCTAGAAGAGCCCACCGAGATGCTCTAAGTGCTTATTTGAAATCTCATTGCGAACTCCAGGCGAATCTGAAGCGCATGGATACAAGTTATGCCTTGGAATGAAAGACAATTCCAAATCCGCTTTGTTTACGAACAAGGAAGCTATAAGTAATGCAACTATGAATCTCATGAAGAGTTCGATCCTGGCTTAGGATGAACGGTGGCGGCATGCTTAACACATGCAAGTCGGACGGGAAGCGGTATTTCCAGTGGCGGACGGGTGAGTAACGCGTAAGAACTTGCCCTTGGGAGGGGAACAACAACTAGAAACGGCTACTAATACCCCATAGGCTGAGGAGCAAAAGAAGGAATCTGCCTGAGGAGAGGCTTGCGTCTGATTAGCTAGTTGGTGAGGTAATAGCTTACCAAGGCGATGATTAGTAGTTGGTCCGAGAGGATGATCAGCCACACTGGGACTGAGACACGGCCCAAACTCCTACGGGAGGCAGCAGCGGCGAATTTTTCGCAATGGGTGAAAGCCTGATGGAGCAATGCTGCGAGGAGGTAGAAGGCCTACGAGTCGTGAGCTTCTTTTCTCGGAGAAGAAGTAATGACGGTATATGGGGAATAAGCATCGGCTGACTCTGTGCCAGCAACCACAGTAATACAGAGACTGCAAGCGTTATCTGGAATGATTGGGCGTAAAGTGTCTGTAGGTGGCTTTTTAAGTCCATTGTCAAATCCCAAGGCTCAACCCTGGACAGGCGGTGGAAACTACCAAGCTGGAGTACGGTATGGGCAGAGGGAATTTTCTGTGGAGCGATGACATGCGTAGAGATCGAAAAGAATACCAATGGCGAAAGCACTCTGTTGGGCCGACACTAACACTAAGAGACGAAAGCTAGGGGCGTAAAGTGTCTGTAGGTGGCTTTTTAAGTCCACCATCAAATCCCAAGGCTCAACCCTGGACAGGTGGTGGAAACTACCAAGCTGGAGTACGGTATGGGCAGAGGGAATTTCCGGTGGAGCGATGAAATTGGTAGAGATCGGAAAGAATACCAACGGCGAAAGCACTCTGTTGGGCCGACACTGACACTAAGAGACGAAAGCTAGGGGAGTGAATAGGATTAGATACCCCAGTAGTCCTAGCCATAAACGATGAATACTAGGTGTTGTGCGTATCGACCCGTGCAGTGCTGTAGGTAACGCGTTAAGTATCCCACTTGAGGAGTACGTTTACAAGAATGAAACTCAAAGGAATTGACGGG